>NW_024757251.1:0-125000 GCF_018991925.1 Homarus americanus
TTATCATTATTCGCATTCATCATTTTGCTGCTTATTTTCGCATTTCATCATTTTGCTGCCCATTATTTCGCATTCGATCATTCATGCTGCTCATTATTTCGCGTACCATCGTTATGCTCCATTGTTTCGCATTCATCATTGTTATATCCACGACTATTTCGCACATCATCATTCGTACTGCCCATTATTTTCGCGTACCATCATTCATTGCTGTCATTCGCATTTCATCATTCGTACTGCCCATTATTCGCATCATCATTTCGTACTGCACATTGTTTGCTTGTTCATCATCATTTGCTGTACGTATTTCATTCATCATCATTTTGCTGCCCCATTATTTCGCCCATTCATCTACATTCATGCTGCTCATTCATTCGCATTGCATCACTCATTTTTTATTATTTGCTTGTTATCATTCGTACCTTTTTATGTTGCCTTCATCATTCGTACTGCTCATTATTACTTATTCATCATCATTGCCTACATTATTCGCATTCATCATTCATACTCTTATTCTTCGCATTTCATCCATTCATACTTTCATCATTATTCATATCCTCCATTCATTACTGCCCACATTATTTACTTATTCATCATCATTGCTGCCCATTCTTCGCATCATCATTTCATGCTGCTTATTATTTCGCGACTTTATCCATCATTTTACTCTTTATTATTTGTATTTTCATCACATTCATACTTTCCTCATTATTTCGCATTTCATCATCATTTTGCTGCTTACATTATTTTAAACATCACATCATTTATATTTGCTACTTACATTATTTAGCATTACCATCATCATTTGCTGCCGCATTGTTCTATTTCATCATTTCCATTGCTGTCATTATTCATGATTTCATCATCAAACTTTTCTTACATTATTACTTATTCATCATTCATTGCTGTCATTTCATTTGCATTCCAATCATTGCCTCCCATCATTTTCATACTGCCCTTCTTCACCTCCTCCTTTACTACCCCTTCAGCCTCATCAGCTTCCTTTGCCCTTCTTCACCTTCCTCCTTCCTTACTGCCCTTCTTCACCTCCCTCCTTTACTTCTTCACATCACTCATGCTACTATTCCTCCTCAACTCATGCTATCATTATTCTTGTTCATCATTCATGCTAACCATTATTATCCATCAATACCCACTACTTCATCATACTGCTCATTATTCGCATTATCATCGTATACATTATTTATATTCATCATTCGTACTGCACATTGTTCGCATTTCATCAAAGATCATTGCTGTCGTGTTAGCATCATCATTCGTACTCTTTGGCCTGTTCGCTTATTCATCTACATTCATTGCACCACACATTATTCGCATTCATCATCATTGCTGCCCGTATTTCGCATCACATCATTGCTGCCCACGACCTGTTCGCCTCCATCATTTTGCTGCGCTATTTCGCATCATCGCTCGTACTGCCCACATTATTCGGCTTTTCTTGTTCGCGTATCATTCGTACTGTACATTATTTCGCATTCATCTACCGTCATGCCTGTCATATTCACCTCCATTCATGCTGCCCTTCTTCGCATTCATCATTCATACTGCCCCCATCTTCCGCGCATTTCATCGCCATTTGCTGCCTTATTCCGCATATCCTCATTTTATTTCTTCCATCATCATTTTGCTTTCTTACGCCTATTCATCATCATTTGCTGCCCATTGTTCGCATCATCATTTTGCTGCACGTATTTCGCGCTCCATCATTTCTGTACTTTCTTTATTCTTCGCATCATCATTCGTACTTTCCTTTACATTCTTCATTCATCCATCATTTTGCTCCAGCATTATTCATCCATCATTTTGCTGCCCATTTGTTTGCGCCTCCATCATTTTGCTGCCCACATTATTCGCATCCATCGTATAAGTACTGTACATTGTTGCGCATTCATCATTCGTACTGCCCACATTATTTCGCATTCATCATCATTTTGCTGCGTACCTTCGCATCATCATTTTGCTGCCCGTATTTCGCATCATCATTTTGCTGCCCATTCTTCGCATCATCGGCTGCCGCACGGCCTATTTCGCGCTCATCGCTCTGTACTGCCACATTATTTGCGCATCATCATTTTGCTGCCCATTCGCATCACATCATTTTGCTGCCCACATTATTCGCATCATCATTCTATTGCGCACATTATTTCGCATTATTTTAAACATGCTGCGTATTTCATCTGCATATTTTGCTGCCACATTGTTCGCATCATCATTTTTGCTGCACATTCGTCGCATCATCATTTTGCTGCCCATTATTTCGCATCATCATTGCTTTCTTCTTAACACATTGTTCATATTCATCATCATTGCTCGCATTATTCGCATCATCGAACCATTGCCCCCATTATTCATATTCATCATTATTGCTGTCATTTTTATTTTCGCTTTATTTACTGCCCCCTTCTTCGCATTCCTCCTCCTTTACTACCCCACGCCTTTTCCAGCTCCTCCTTCCTACTGCCCTTCTTCACCTCCCTCCTCCTTACTACTCCCTTCTTCACCTCCTCCTTTCCTTACTACCCCTTCTCCTCCTCCTTTCCTACCCTTCACCTTCCTCCTCTTACTACTCTTTTTCACCTCCCTCGCTTTCCTTACTACCCCTCTGTCCTCCCTCCGCTCCTTTACTACCCCCTTCTTCACCTTCCTCCCTTCCTTACTACCCCCTTCTTCACCTTCCCTCCTCATACTGCCTTCTTTCTCATTCCTCCCTCATACTCATACATGCCTCCTCCTCCTCTTCCCTCTGCCTTCTCATTGCTTCCCACATATCCCACTTGCTTCCTTCATCTATCCTCGCCCTTTTATCTATCCAATTATCCTCTCCCATCCTCCACTACTCTTATTCCTTCGTGCTTTTCCTTCCTCCATCCTTCCCTCCTGCTCCTGTGTCCCCTCCCTCCCACCTTCCTCTCTTCCCTCCTCCCACCTTCTTCTCTCCCTCCTCCTCCTCCTCTCCTCCCCCTCCCTCTACCCTTTCTCTCCTTCCCTTCTACCTCCTCTCTCCCTCCTCCCTAATCTCTCTTGCCTCCCTTCCTTTCTCCTCCTCTCTCTCTCCTTTACCTCCTCCATCTTCCCTTTCCTCCTTTCTCCTCTCCTCCTTCCTCTCTTTCCCTCCCTCCTGCCTCCTGCTCTCCTCTCTCCCTCCTGCTCTCTCTCTCCTCCCGCCTGCTCTCCTCTCTCCCGTCCCTCCTGCCTCTCCCTCCTCTGCTCCTCTCTCCCTCCCTCCTGCTCCTCTCCTCCTCCTGTCTCCCATCCTCTGTCTGTTCCAACAGTCAGTTCTACTTCCAGGCAATCAGTACCAGGCCAAATCGTCCAGTAATATGTTATTCTGTCTGCCTCTGAAGTCTGTCTTCTGCTCTTTATCTTAATTCTTCATTGCTGTCTTTTAGTACTATATTTCATCTATTTGTCTTCTAGTATTTGTCTTCTGTGTGTCTTCTAGTATTTGTCTTCTGTGTGTCTTCTGTGTCTCTATTTCTGCTTGTCCTCAGTACCCTTGTCTGTTTCAAATTTCCAAGCTCTCCTAAGCAACTTTTTGGCCTCAGATCTATTTAAATATCGTCGCAATAAGTATATCGTCCTCCAGTAAACTTTAAGTATATCGTCTTAGTAACTTTAAGTATATCGTCATGAGTAAACTTTAAGTATATCGTCCTTGAGTAAACTTTAAGTATATCGTCCTCGAGTAAACTTTAAGTATATCGTCCCAGTAAACTTTAAGTATATCGTCCTTGAGTAAACTTTAAGTATATCGTCCGGTACTTTAAGTATATCGTCGCCAGGTAAACTTTAAGTATATCGTCCCGGTAAACTTTAAGTATATCGTCCTCGAGTAAACTTTAAGTATATCGTCCTCGAGTAAACTTTAAGTATATATCGTCCTCGAGTAAACTTTAAGTTCGTCATTCTTTAAGTATATCGTCCTTGAGTAAACTTTAAGTATATCGTCCTTGAGTAAACTTTAAGTATATCGTCCTTGGTAAACTTTAAGTATATCTGTCGAGGTAAACTTTAAGTATATCGTCCTCGAGTAAACTTTAAGTATATCGTCATGAGTAAACTTTAAAATATATCGTCAGAGTAAACTTTAAGTATATCGTCCTTGAGTAAACTTTAAGTATATCGTCCTTGAGTAAACTTTAAGTATATCGTCCTCGAGTAAGCTTTAAAGTATATCGTCGCCGAGCAAACTTTAAGTATATCGTCCTTGAGTAAACTTTAAGTATATCGTCCTGAAAACTTTAAGTATATCGTCTTCAGTAAACTTTTAAGTATATCGTCTTGCAGAGTAAACTTTAAGTATATCGTCCTTGAGTAAACTTTAAGTATATCGTCCAATAAATTTTCAGAATATTGTCCTCGAATCAGTCGCTAGAAGTGTGTGTGTGTGTGTGTGTGTGTGTGTGTGTGTGTGTGTGTTCTACCTTAAACCTTAAAATAACACATCGATAAATAAGAAAAGATACAATAATTATCTCATGAAGCATTAGTAAATAAGAGTAGATCAAGCTGTATATAAAAGCTTACTGGAAGGAAATGCAATTTTCTTGTCTCTAAAACCTTATTGAAGAAACGCGTTCTAGCTGTCCTCATACACTGATAAAAAGAAATTCCTTTAAGCTGCATCCGAAAGCCTATAAAGAATACATTTTAGAAGCATCGAAAAACATAAAAGACGCACGTTCAAGCTTTAGGGGTATATTCAAAAGCAAGAATAAGAACGAATCAAAGCTTTATCAGAATTTAGATAATGAGAAAACCCTCTTTCATTACTAAAACCTTGAAGCCTTCTCTCTGTTCGTTATATGATTTTATATATCAAATTCAGTTTTTATCTACAACCACGAAGCTTAAATCCCTTGAGTACAATGACTTAATCCTTGGCATTGAGCAGCTTGACCATGCCAGCACGATAGCTTAATCCTTGAGCACGATGGCTTAATCATGAGCACGATGACTTAATCGCCGAGCACGATGACTTAATCGCCAGGCACGACGTTGTTATAATATTATCATTGCGCTTCAACAAAAGGTATTTATCATCGCAATAAGATGAGTAATTACACTACTCTCACAACATTGAAAAAATTATGAGGAATTAAACTCTGTTTGGTTTCAAAGAGCACGATAACTTAATCGCCGAGCACGATTAGCAATCCCTTGACCGCGATGACTTTATCCTTTACAGACGATGGCATAGGCATTTTATTCTTGTAACGCCAGATTATATTCCGCCGAGAAAGCTTTGCCCGCTGAAGGATAATCCATTGAGCATGATGGCTTACTCCTTCAACACTTAAATTAACCCCGGAGTAAGATGACTTAAAGCCTTTGAGTGTAGGACATCTTAACCTCTAAGTACGATGACTTAACCTCCTGAGTACAATGCTACATACACAACTCAAGGAAGTTATCGTACGCAAAGCGTTAAGAGATCGTACTTGAGGAAAAAAGTCATTGTACCTAAATGTATGATTACCGTACTCAAGAGGTTGAGGCGTCATACTCAACGGACTAATTCATCGTATCCAAGAGGTGGAGTCATTTACACAAAGGGTTACGGTACACACTCTATTTAGAGGTCAATTTTCGTACTCATAGGAATGTACTCCAAAGGATAAGACACCGTACTCAGGGGTTAAAATCGTTCTAGTAGCTTTTAAAACAATACAACATTCCAGCCACACAAAATACAGCCAAAGAACACTCTTCTATCATGAAATCTATTTTGGCTTCACCTAAACAGCTTTTTCTCCTCTTCTCCCCTCTGCCTCCTCCCCTCTCCCCTTCCCCTCCCCAACTTTAAAATGAATGCGTTTCAATCTGGATAAAAAACCCTCAAACAAAGAGAGGCAATTCGGCTACACACTGACCTTAAATCTTGAAACAAAAGGCTTATGCGGATACCATATTTTACAGTATAAAATTCACTCCGCTGTATATCCAATGCTCTGAATACCCAAAAATATACATATATACTGTAATGTATACTTCACGCTGTTGGCTGTACCGCACAACGAAAATAAATGAATAATGAAAGTTTTTTAAACATAAGGAGAGAATGTGCCTGGCACGATTTTCTGGCCTTCAAAGTAACAAAATAATGTGCCTAGTTACCTTACATCTCTTTCCTCAAACTGAAAATGTGGAGATATTAATTTTTCCTTATTTCTTTCATGGTCCTTCGTCTGCGTTATTCCTAGTCTGGGCCAGAGCATTTGACATTAAAGAACCTGCCACTCTTTCCTTAAACAGATAAATATGCCAGGAACTTTCCCCCACACTCATCATTCTCTCTTTATGTAACTTGGCAAAACCTGACCCTTCAATCACGCCCTTAATGTAGGAGTCATAAAGGCAAGTATGAACTTTTCATACTTCCTGTTGGGCTGTAAACGCTTCTGCGCTTCACCTTAGGATGTGAGGGATTGTCATCAACCCCTCGAGAACAAATCTGAATCTGACTGCGTTATCCTCATTCTTGTGTCGATTCCCTTATTTTTGTGTCTATTCCTTATTGTGTGTTTATTCCATATTCTTGTATCTAATCCCTTATTTTGTGTCTGTTCCTTATTCTTGTGTCTATTCCTTATTTTTGTGTCTATTCCTTATTTTTGTCTGTTTATTCTTGTGTATTTCCTTATTCTTGTGTCTATTCCTTATTTTGTGTCTATTCCTTATTCTTGTGTCTTTTCCTTATTCTTGTCTATTCCTTATCTTTGTGTCTATTCTTATTTTTGTGTCTATTCCTTATTTATGTGTTTGTTCATATTCTTGTATCTATCCCTTATTTTTTGTGTCTATTCCCTTATTCTTGTGTCTATTCCTTATTCTTGTGTCTATTCCTTATTTTTTGTGTCTATTCCCTTATTCTTTGTGTCTATTCCTTATTCTTGTGTCTATTCCTTATTTTTGTGTCTATTCCTTATTCTTGTGTCTATTCCCTTATCTTTATGTCTATTCCTTATTTTTGTGTCTATTCCCTATTTATGTGTTTATTCCCATATTCTTGTGTCTATTCCCTATTCTTGTGTCTATTCCCTATTTTTTGTGTCTATTCCTTATTCTTGTGTCTATTTCCTTATTCTTGTGTGTCTATTCCTTATCTTTGTGTCTATTCCTTATTTTTTGTCTATTCCTTATTTTTGTGTCTATTCCTTATTCTTGTGTCTATTCCTTATTCTTGTGTCTATTCCTTATCTTTGTGTCTATTCCTTATTTTTGTGTCTATTCCTTATTCTTGTGTCTATTCCTATTTTTGTGTCTATTCCCTTATTCTTGTTGTCTATTCCTTATTCTTGTCTATTCCTTATCTTTGTGTCTATTCCTTTTTTGTGTCTATTCCTTATTTTTGTGTCTATTCCTTATTTTTGTGTCTATTCATATTCTTGTGTCTATTCCTTATTCTTGTGTCTATTCCCTTATCTTTGTTGTCTATTCCTTATTCTTGTGTCTATTCCTATTTTTGTGTCTATTCCTTATTTTTGTGTCTATTCCTTATTTATGTGTTTATTCCCATATTCTTGTATCTAATCCCTTATTTTTGTGTCTATTCCTTATTCTTGTGTCTATTCCCTTATTTTGTCTATTCCTATTTTTTGTGTCTATTCCTTATTCTTGTGTCTATTCCTTATTCTTGTGTCTATTCCTTATTTTTGTGTCTATTCCTTATTCTTGTGTCTATTCCTTATTCTTGTGTCTATTCCTTATTTTGTGTCTATTCCTTATTCTTGTGTCTATTCCTTATTCTTGTGCCTATTCCTTATTTTTGTGTCTATTCCTTATTCTTGTGTCTATTCCTTATTTTTGTGTCTATTCCTTATTCTTGTGTCTATTCCTTATTCTTGTGTCTATTCCCTTATTCTTGTGCCTATTCCATATTTTTTGTGTCTATTCCTTATTCTTGTGTCTATTCCCTTATTCTTGTGTCTATTCCCTATTTTTGTGTCTATTCCTTATTCTTGTGTCTATTCCTTATTCTTGTGTCTATTCCTTATCTTTGTGTCTATTCCCTTATTCTTGTGTTTATTCCTTATCTTTGTGTCTATTCCCTTATTTTTGTGTCTATTCCTTATTTTTGTGTCTATTCCCTTATTGATGTGTTTATTCCTTATCCTTGTATCTATTCCTTATTTTTGTGTCTATTCCTTATTCTTGTGTCTATTCCCTTATTCTTGTGTCTATTCCTTATCTTTTGTGTCTATTCCTTATTTTTGTCTATTCCCTTATTTATGTGTTTATTCCCATATTCTTGTATCTAATCCCTTATTTTTGTGTCTATTCTATTCTTGTATCTATTCCTTATTTTTGTGTCTATTCTGATTCTTGTCTATTCCCTTATCTTTGTCTATTCCTTATTTTGTGTCTATTCTATTCTTGTATCTATTCCTTATTTTTGTGTCTATTCCCTGATTCTTGTTTCTATTACCTTATTTTTGTGTCTATTCCGTTGTTTTTTGTAATTATTCCCTTATTCCTGCGTCTGCTCCTTTGTTCTTGTATATATACTTTATATTTTGGCGTCATCTCGGGGTTGGCGACCACAGCCCTCAACTCTAAATATTTTCGAGTTGTGTTATTTTTGTTTTGCTTTTACCCACATCTCATAAATGTCATTCATCTCTCTCATTCTTCACCTTTATTTCTTCTTCCTAGCTTCAATTTTAACCATTAATATCTGTACCATAATCCCCCATATAGCTTTAATATCTAACTAAAGTATCTCAATTCCTTTCTTCTTCTATCAATTCACTACATTTTTCGTTACTTTAGTCAATCTTAGTTGGTTTCTATATTTATCTTCCATTCAGTATCTTGAAACACTCTCCTGTGTCCACCATATATCGAAGTCTTTAAGTCACCTCATGGTTCATTATCTTGCTCAAGTTTCCACGCGCTTGATCCCAGGAACACAATGGTAAAACAAGTCATCGCATTAGGCCCCCCAACCAACTCATTTCACCTGATGATCAACTTTCTAGTTATTACCTTTGGGTTGGTTGAGTTGGTTGGGTTGGTTGGGTGAGTTGGTTAGGTGGTTGGGTGGGTAGGTTGGGTGGTGGTGTTTATCATCAGGAAAAGTGAGCTGGATGTTTATATCTCTTGTTAATTATTGTGTAACTTCCACAATCATTCGTTTTTCATTTGACTTTCCAAGCAATTCTTAAGCCTTTTATCGGGTCCTACACAGTCATACAGTCATCCAGTTTTATACGACTTTTCATTGCGATTATCAAGTCTTTTATCTCATCCTACAGTCAGTCATCCATTTATAATACTAAGACTTTCCAGGTAATTATCCAGTATATTCTCCCTCTTACACTCACCCTGTACTAATAATAAGACTCAATTGTAAAAAGGTTTTCCCTATAGTGCTCCACTCTAACAGGCTTGAGACTAATTACTTATAAATATGAGTCGTATTACATATAATTATGAGTTCTTACCTACAAATATTAGAGCCTTATACAAAGAAACAAGATAATCCTATACTTACAAACATTAAAGTCTTATTACTTACAAAATTTAAACCCTAACACTTACAATCATCCTCCTTCACCCACACACTTATACTTACTTACCCACACACTTATACTTACTATACTCACGCACTTACACACTCACGTGGGGTATTCCTTCACGTACACACTTATAAAAACAGGATAACAAAATATAAGTAAACAACACACACACCACACACACACACACACACACACACACACGCACACACACACACACACACACACACACACACACACACACACACACACACACACACACACACACACACACACACACACACACACACACACACACACACACACACACACACGCTCACGACCCCAGTGACCTCTCAATCAAAATATACAAAGGTTTGCAGTCGAACTTGCCACCCCCTCTGTTGTATTATTAATGCATCCCCTCAGAGAACAAATGCCTAATGAATGGAAAACCGCATTTGTCACCCCATCCCCAAGGTCACCACCCCACAGTCCCCTAACGACCTCAGGCCAGTTGTCATTACCCCCATACCCAGTCTACTCTGTGAGGACTTTGTTTTTGAGTGGGCATTTGCCAGAATCTATCAGTCAATTGATCCTCAACCTGCAGAAACGTAAGACATCACTGGCTTGTTGCCCTTGTTGACATCAGGAAGGCCTTTGACCTTGTTGATCACTGCACTGTTATCAACAAGGCCATTGCACTAGGGCTGCCCACCAACCTGGTCTCATGGCTCACTGATTTCTTGAGTGGACGTCGTCAGGCAGTGAGGTATCAGGGCTCGGTCTCCACATTCCAACACCTCACTGCAGTGTTCCCAGGGACCAAGATGGGACCACTGCTTCATCTAATCAACGGCTCTGTGGACACTCCTCACAGGTGGAAGTGTGTATGACCGCACTGTGGGGTGTCAGTGGATTACACCGCACCAGATTACTCATTGCTACAAGGCACCTGGACAGGCTACAGGCATGGACTACGGAGAACAAGGTCACCATCAACCACACCAAAACCGTAGTCATGCACATCAATACCGCCACCACTCCAGCGAACAGTGTGGTTGCCCATCCTCTCCAGCTGGTGCAATCTGCCAAACTCCTGGGTGTAACTATAGACAACACTGGACTGGAAGCCCATGTAAATATCACAGTCAAGGCAGCCTCGTACGTCTCTACATGCTACGACGACTTAGGTCATGGGACACCCCGCCCAGAGCTGAGGACTATCTACAACGCCTTTATTCTCCCTTCAACGTATGCATCACCAACCTGGTCGTCTTCTCTCAACTCCACCCAACAACGTCGGCTAGAAGGTACAGAAAAGGGCCTGCAGAATCATGCTCGGCAGAATACTCGGCTACATCAACGCTCTCCCACCGCAAATGCCATCCTCAGTGACCTCCACCACCAAGCACTGGAAGGTTTGGCAGCCAACTAATGCACCAACCTCGTCATCCCCACCTCTGCTGCAGGCAGCCCCCACCACCTCGCGCAGTCTGCCACTACAACAAAATTCAGCCCATAGAGCCCGCATTCATAAGAATAGCACCATCCCATCTATTGTTAAAATAATAAACAATTCTGATTTATGTACTGTACAGCCCTGTACATGAATTCAACGCATATTATATCATTATGTCTAAATCAAATGTAAGTGTGTATTTTCAGCCACCGGCTGCACTCTATTAATAAACCGTTTATTATTATTATTATTACACACACACACACACACACACACACACACACACACACACACACACACACACTCTGGCTGGAGGTCTTCACGGTGTCCACACACACACATACAGCACTCTGGCTGTGGTCTTCACGGTCTCCACCTACTAATACATTCTTGGCGCCTCCACAACACTTCACCCCCATATTCTATGTATCTGTCGACACCATTCAATTTATCTAATTTCTTTAGCACGTTCTATTTTTACAGCTTCATTTCTTTGCATTTTACAACATTCATCCTCTTTGCTTTCTTGCCCACATTCTTGAAGGACCTTGAGGATACTACGTGTTCTCCTAACTTAACCTGACCTGATCTGACCTGACCTGACCAACAACGTACTAGTCCACTGATGATGTCTCTCTCATGCGTATACTAGAGGCAGGTCAGTCAAGCTCTCAGGTGTTTTGTTTTTCGCTTAAATAATAAATCAATCAATCACTGGGAATAGTTGATGTTGTAAATGGTAAGTAAAAACGACATTTAAGACTCACTGTAGTATACTGGAGCGTCTTGAGAAACACTGATAACGATTTCTTGACAAAATAATCCAGGAAATTACAAACTTCCTCTTAAGAGGATCAACTGCGGCCAAGATGTTTACGACATTAACGACCAGAAGAAACACATAACCAGCTGACAGTAGACGACACCTTCATGAATAAACACATAACCAGCTGACAGTAGACGACACACCAAAATAATAAACACATATCCAGCTGACAGTAGACGACACCTTCATGAATAAACACATAACCAGCTGACAGTAGACGACACCTTCACGAAGAAACACATAACCAGCTGACAGTGAGAGAAACCTTCAAAAACACCAATCAGCTGACAGTAGGCGAAACCTTCAAAAAGTAACACATAACCAGCTGACAGTAGACGACACCTTCATGAATAAACACATAACCATCTGACAGTAGACGAAACCTTCAAAAGAAACACATAATCAGCTGACAGTAGACGAAACCTTCAAAAGAAACACATAGCCAGCTGACAGTAGACGACACCTTCATGAATAAACACATAACCATCTGACAGTAGACGAAACCTTCAAAAAGAAACACATAATCAGCTGACAGTAGACGAAACCTTCAAAAGTAACACATAATCAGCTGACAGTAGACAAACCTTCAAAAGTAACACATAATCAGCTGACAGTAGACGCTTCAAGAAAACACAGCCAACAGACAGTAGACGAAACCTTCAAAAGTAACACATAATCAGCTGACAGTAGACGAAACCTTCAAAAAGTAACACACATAATCAGCTGACAGTAGACGAAACCTTCAAAAGTAACACATAATCAGCTGACAGTAGACGACCTTCAGAAGAAACACATAATCAGCTGACAGTAGACGACCTTCAAAAAGTAACACATAATCGTGACAGTAGACGACACCTTCATGAATAAACGTGAACCTTCAAAAATAACACATAATCAGCTGACAGTAGACGACACCTTCAAGAAGAAACACATAACCAGCTGACAGTAGACGACACCTTCAAAAAGTAACACATAATCAGCTGACAGTAGACGACACCTTCATGAATAAACACATAACCAGCTGACAGTAGACGAAACCTTCAAAGTAAACACCAGCGGTGAGACACCTTCATGAATAAACACATAATCAATGACAGTAGACGAAACCTTCAAGAAGAAACACATAACCAGCTGACGATTACACCTTCATGAATAAACACATAACCAGCGTGACAGTAGACGACACCTTCATGAATAAACACATAATCAGCTGACAGTAGACGAAACCTTCAAGAAGAAACATATAGCCAACTGACAGTAGACGACACCTTCAGAATAAACACATAACACTGACAGTAGACGACACCTTCTAATAAACACATAAGCTGACGTAGACACACTTCAGAATAAACACATAATCAGCTGACAGTAGACGACACCTTCACGAAGAAACACATAGCCAACTGACAGATGACACCTTCATGAATAAACACATAGCCAGCTGACAGTAGACGACACCTTCATGAATAAACATAGCCAGCTGACAGTAGACGACACCTTCACGAAGAAACACATAACCAGCTGACAGTAGAGACACCTTCAAAAAGAAACACATAATCAGCTGACAGTAGACGACACTTCACGAAGAAAAACACATAACCAGCTGACAGTAGACGACACTCTATGAAGAAACACATAACCAGCTGACAGTAGACGACACCTCATGAAGAAACACATAACCAGCTGAGAGTAGACGACACCTTCACGAAGAAACATCAACCAGCTGACAGTAGACGACACCTTCAAAAAGAAACACATAACCAGCTGACAGTAGACGAAACCTTCAAAAAGAAACACATAATCAGCGACAGTAGACGACACCTTCACGAAGAAACACATAACCATCTGACAGTAGACGACACCTTCAAGAAGAAACACATAGCCAACTGACGGTAGACGACACCTTCAAGAAGAAACACATAATCAGCTGACAGTAGACGACACCTTCAAGAAGAAACACATAACCAGCTGACAGTAGACGACACCTTCACGAAGAAACACATAACCAGCTGACAGTAGACGACACCTAAGAAGAAACACATAACCAGCTGACAGTAGACGACACCTTCAAGAAGAAACACATAGCCAACTGACAGACGACACCTTCAAGAAGAAACACATAACCAGCTGACAGTAGACGACACCTTCACGAAGAAACACATAATCAGCTGACAGTAGACGACACCTTCACGAAGAAACACATAATCAGCTGACAGTAGACGACACCTTCACGAAGAAACACATAACCAGCTGACAGTAGACGACACCTTCAAGAAGAAACACATAACCAGCTGACAGTAGACGACACCTTCAAGAAGAAACATATAGCCAACTGACAGTAGACGACACCTTCAAGAAGAAACACATAACCAGCTGACAGTAGACGACACCTTCACGAAGAAACACATAATCAGCTGACAGTAGACGACACCTTCACGAAGAAACACATAATCAGCTGACAGTAGACGACACCTTCACGAAGAAACACATAACCAGCTGACAGGAGACGACACCTTCAAGAAGAAACACATAATCAGCTGACAGTAGACGACACCTTCACGAAGAAACACATAATCAGCTGACAGTAGACGACACCTTCACGAAGAAACACATAACCAGCTGACAGTAGACGACACCTTCAAGAAGAAACACATAACCAGCTGACAGTAGACGACACCTTCAAGAAGAAACACATAGCCAACTGACAGTAGACGACACCTTCAAGAAGAAACACATAACCAGCTGACAGGAGAACGAAACCTTCAAAAGAAACACATAATCAGCTGACAGTAGACGACACCTTCAAAAGAAACACATAACCAGCTGACAGTAGACGACACCTTCATGAAGAAACACATAACCATCTGACAGTAGACGACACCTTCATGAAGAAACACATAGCCAGCTGACAGTAGACGACACCTTCAAGAAGAAACACATAACCAGCTGACAGTAGACGACACCTTCATGAATAAACACATAACCAGCTGACAGTAGACGACACCTTCAAGAAGAAACACATAGCCAGCTGACAGTAGACGACACCTTCATGAAGAAACACATAACCAGCTGACAGTAGACGACACCTTCAAGAAGAAACACATAGCCAGCTGACAGTAGACGACACCTTCAAGAAGAAACACATAACCAGCTGACAGTAGACGACACCTTCATGAATAAACACATAGCCAGCTGACAGTAGACGACACCTTCACCTTCAAGAAGAAACACATAACCAGCTGACAGTAGACGACACCTTCAAGAAGAAACACATAACCAGCTGACAGTAGACGACACCTTCAAAAAGAAACACATAACCAGCTGACAGTAGACGACACCTTCAAGAAGAAACACATAACCAGCTGACAGTAGACGACACCTTCAAGAAGAAACACATAACCAGCTGACAGTAGACGACACCTTCAAGAAGAAACACATAATCAGCTGACAGTAGACGACACCTTCAAGAGATGAGATCCAGGTTCTAGAAAATTCACAGGATAAGATGTTCCTCGTAGCCAAATTGGTTGACTGACGCTGAAATACAACATTGACAAAATTTCAAAAATCTTTATTTTTATTCTGACTCTTTGACCGCTGCCAAGAGAACGTATCTATTTTCGGTCTGATCCCATTTATGATTCTGATGCTATTTTTGGAAGTAATTCTGTGTGTTTGTTGCAGTTTCCGGTTGCCTGTGTTAGCACTAATTAGAGGTGAACTGGAAGTAACATTCATAAATATTTATGGGTTAAGTTATCAAACCCAAGTGGTCTTTTCTCCATTTGTTAAGAAAATAAACTATTGCACATTAACTAGGATATCACCGTAATTAACGCTATGAGCTGTGAGCGTTAATAATGGACGAAGTTCGGGTGTATCTAGCTTCTTTGAGCACACGTCTCAGTGGCTCAGAGACGGGACTTGAACTGGCGATAGCCGACTACTTAATAGATTACTCTGCGGTCAAGGTGTGAGGGCACTGTGGGAATATACTGTTACATGTCCACTTGGTGACTACGCACGGCTCATAGGAAAGTTACCGTGGGTGATATACAGTAATTATATAAACCTAATGTATGTAACCTACATTTATATAAGTATTACAGGGGCTAATACATGTTTGTCAACCATTTAGGTATAATTTTACCTTTTCCATTACGAGGAATGACCGGTGTCACCTAACTTGGACGATCTTCTGTTAAATAGCAAAAAACAGGTCAGGTTAGGTTAGGTTACGTAAAATACCGTAAAACAGACGATCGTTCAAGTGGGATGTAATTGAATGATCATCGTATGAACCTAAAGAGAATCTGACCCCAGGAACCGTCTCATCACCGTCAACTTGTCTGAGAGACCTAACATGGACACCTCTCTGTCTCTTCCGTCCTCCCCCGTCACCTGTCCATCACTGGCTCACACACTCATATTACTCATTAACAATAAACTTCTTCCCCGTGAGTTTTTCTCGAGTGTGGGAAAAATAGTCATTGTTTCAGGGAGCTTACACGGTCCCCAGTGGTATACCAAGACAAGGATATACAATATACTGTACCATTATTCCTATAGACCAGTGGGTGGCACAATCACGTTATGAACTGGGTAAATGAGACACAAATGGGTCTCGTGTTTTGGACTGAGACAAAACTGGGTCTCATGTTTTGGGTAGACCAGATTAACTTTTGAGGAATCGAGTGTGTCGGTCGTAAATAAGGGACGGCAGTGTTCTTAACCCCCACTCTTATCTCTTGACCACACTCAAATCCCTTAAGGGTGTAAGTAACAAGAGTACTCAACCTTAACCTCACTCTTATCCCTTAAGGGTGTGAGTAACAAGAGTACTCAACCTTAACCTCACTCTTATCCCTTAAGGATGTGAGTAACAAGAGTACTCAACCTTAACCTCACTCTTATCCCTTAAGGGTGTGAGTAACAAGAGTACTCAACCTTGACCTCACTCTTATCCCTTAAGGGTGTGAGTAACAAGAGTACTCAACCTTAAGCTCACTCTTATCCCTTAAGGGTGTGAGTAACAAGAGTACTCAACCTTGACCTCATTCTTATCCCTTAAGGATGAGAGTACTCAACCTTGACCTATCTCACTTCAATATGGCTCCTGACAACCTACGGGTCAAATACTTGGCAATGAATTGTTTTTCTTTAATGACGCTCCTCTTTCATCACATGTCTAAGTCCATCACCTTTAATTAGATAATCATCATTATTCTCCAACAACATCCTTGATATCAGACTTGTTCAAATGTACAATAAAGGTTTCATAACTATATACCTCTCTCTCTCTCTCTCTCTCTCTCTCTCTCTCTCTCTCTCTCTCTCTCTCTCTCTCGACTTATATTTCCTTTCTTGAAGATGTTTATAATATACATCCTCATATATTACGGTTTATGTCTCTCGCCCTCCACTTAACCAGACGTAGAGGAAGTACTTGTCGGCTGGTGTGGACACTCCTCACGGCGGCGGAGACTTGGTGGCAGGGAGGAAGTACTTCAGATACGATGTCTTTCCTTCCTCCTCTCTACCTCTCTACCCAAGCCCCTTAATCACCGCCTGTGACACGGTGTGATAGTTAAGTGTTGATTTTAGATTGTCCAAATTACCACACACCGCGAGGATCATAATACAAACTTAATTTCAATAAAATTTTACCCAAAAGTTCATACAGAGAATTTGACTAACTGCACTGAAATTTCTGAATACAGGAGAAAGTTAAGGCAATTTCTGTCTTCTATTTCTGTAACAAAGGTGCACATAAAAAAAAAATTCTACAGGGTGAGGTACAGTACTTTATGTTAAAACCTCAGTCAGTATCATGAGCACAGTGGTTTTATTTACGAATTTAAATCTTAAAATGTCTTCCAATTGTGCCGAAGATAAATCTAAAATTTTAACAAACCGGTATATAGTTTATCCTTCAATCACTTACAACAGGAAATCAAGAAGTATTATTTTGCTTTATCTGAGAATTTAAACCAAATTAAACAAAATGTGAAGATTTACGGCCGAGTCTTATGTTTTATCCAAGGCTTTAAGCCAAGGAGTAGGTAATAACATCCTAAAATGAAGACGTTTGCTCTTATGTTTTTAATCAGCCGCTTGGCTTCCTCCAGCCAGCCAGCCAGCCAGCCAGCCAGCCAGCCGGGTGTGTAAACCATCCAGCAAGCTTGACGCACAGTGGGGTGAGGCACACCCACACTCCTCATGGCAACACACATACACTCCTCTACACTCCCTACATCTACTGCTGTACACACGTCACCCAATAACACATCGTAAAATTGCTCTACTTTAAGAATCCCACATAAATCGTCCGTGGGAACACCCAACTCAAACACATTTGTCTTGGCCGAGATAAATTCGAGGCGGGGGAAGAACCATCCTGAGAGCGAGAACCGGAAGCGCGGGATGAAATGCCAAATGCGTGAGGCAAAATTTAGGTTTGTGGAGAAAACTACAAACGAGGGAATATTCTGGTCAAGTGGAGAGCATCCAGTGTTGTAGAGGTTGAGGAGGAAGATACGATGCATCACTTGACTCTGGCAGCTCCCAGCAATCAGGGGGAGTAAGGCTCCTCGGGGTATCTAATTCGTTACTTAAAACCGGGTTCTTTACCATCCTTCACTGCTTAATCCACAACACTGTCTCCAAGAAAGGAGTTACCCCCTTCAACTCCCATCCTCCCCACGGGCAGACTAACCCTTCCCCTGACACTCCAATAACCCCACCCCCCCCCTTCCCCCCCTCAGCCAGAAGTGTCTCATTGAGGAGCGAAGGTTTCCGGTGTGTAGCGGCCACCCGGCGTGAGCAGCTACGTCGACGCCCCACTCACCTTCCACCACAACCCTCCTGCTGCTGTGCCTCTCATCTCCTCAAAATGCCACCACCACCACCACCACCACCACCACCACCACACCACCACCACCCACCACCTCCCTACCACCACCATTATCATCACCTCCCCAGCATACCCATTATCCCCCACCTCCTAGCATCACCACCACCACTTCACCACCACCACCACTTCCCTATCACCATCACAACCTTCCCACCATCACCACCACCTACCCTTCACCATCACAACTTTCTCAGCACCACCACAAACTACAACTTCCCTACCACCACCACCACCACCTTACTTCATCCCTCGCCAGCTTACACGGCATTAATAACCTTAACATCACGGGGCGATCAATAGACGGAAAAATAAGACATTTATTTGTGAAGGAGTGAACAATGACCAGAGAAAACGGAGGAAGATGATGAAGTAGAATTAGAAAAGAAGAATAAAGAAGAAGAAGGGGCGGAGAGAGAGCAGGCTAGTCCGGGCGGGCGTGCGGGCTGGTGGGTGGGTGGGTAAGTATGTAGGTGAATGGACAGGCAGTGGGTAAGCAGGCAGGTGGATGGACAATGGGTATGTGAGTGGGTGGGTGGAGTATGGTGGGTAAACGGGTGGGTGGGCGGGATAGCGGGCGGGTGGGTGGGTGGGTGGAGGTGGAGGAGGTAGGACAGGACGGTCGAGTCTGCAACGTTATCAACTGCTGGCTCACCCTTACTACTCCTAGATCAATAGGGCGGGTCGCTCCGTATCTTAGGGGGGCCTGGTGATCCTACTACCGCTGCAGCTCGTTCACACTCACTCACTCACTCACTCACACATTCGTTCATTCTCTCACTCGCTGACACACTCACTCACTAACACCTCGTTAACACACACACTCTCATTCATTCTTATTCACTCACTCCCTCCTCACACACTCACTAAATCACCCCCCCCCCACACACACACTCATTCACTCACTCACTCACTGCTTCATTCACTCACTCTTTTATTTGTTCAATTTCTTTATTCTGTCTTCCCTTACCCCTTTAGACGGCGGCTCACACTTGGGTATCTTATTCTGACTAACACAAGACAATTATATTCACCCGAGAGAAACTCTTGCCCACTAATGGTTTAAATCCGGGTTATTATCCCTCAAACCCCTGATTTTTTTAATATCCCTTAAATCCGGTTTATTATCTCTTAAACCCCTGATTTTTACCCTTTAATCCAACCCATTTCTAAAGAGACTTAAGGGAGACACAAGAAAGAAGAGGTAATGGGATTATGGGTTCAATGAGAAGAACGCCCATGCTGGGGGTTCAATGAGAAGAACGCCCATGCTGGAGGTTCAACGAGAAGAACGCCCATGCTGGAGGTTCAACGAGAAGAACGCCCATACTGAAGGTTCAACAAGAAGAACGCCCATACTGAAGGTTCAACAAGAAGAACGCCCATACTGAAGGTTCAACAAGAAGAACGCCCATGCTGGAGGTTCTTGTCCCGTCTTTAATGCCCAGGGGTTGAGCCACACCGAGCCATCAGGTGAGTGCAAGACGCATTATGGCATATCCTGTTAAGTGCATCATGTTATACCTTCTGAAGTGCATGGCGATATATGATACATCCTGTTAAGTGTATCTTGTTATATCTTGTTAAATATATCACGATATATCCAGTTAAGTGTAGCATGTTATACCTTCTGAAGTGCATGGCGATATATGATACATCCTGTTAAGTGAATCATGTTATATCTTGTTAAATATATCCTGTTAAGTGCATCATGTAATATATCGTTACATACATCATGATATATCCTAAGTGCATCCTTGTTATATATTGTTAAGTATATCATTATATATCCTGTTAAGTACATCATGTTATATATTGTTAAGTAAATCACGATACACCCTGTTAAGTGCATCATATTATATTTTGTTAAGTATATCATGATATTTGTTAAATACATGCAATACATATTACGGTATATCTTGTTAAGTATAAGACCCGCTACGACATATCCTGCTAATAATATATGGTATATCCTGTTAAGTGCATTACGTATACATTTTGCAGGGATAAAACAACTTGGAGGAAAGAGTTTACATCATAAGGTCCTATAATCATTAGAGTTATTCCTTCACCTCCTCGAAGGTCCTATAATCCTATAATCATTAGAGTTATTCCTTCACCTCCTCGAAGGACCTATAATCACATAATCATTAGAGTTATTCCTTCACCTCCTCGAAGGACCTATAATCACATAATCATTAGAGTTATTCCTTCATCTCCTCGAAGGTCCTATAATCATTAGAGTTATTCCTTCACCTCCTCGAAGGTCCTATAATCATTAGAGTTATTCCTTCACCTCCTCGAAGGTCCTATAATCATTAGAGTTATTCCTTCACCTCCTCGAAGGTCCTATAATCATTAGAGTTATTCCTTCACCTCCTCGAAGGTCCTATAATCATCAGAGTTATTCCTTCACCTCCTCGAAGGTCCTATAATCATTAGAGTTATTCCTTCACCTCCTCGAAGGTCCTATAATCATTAGAGTTATTCCTTCACCTCCTCGAAGGTCCTATAATCATCAGAGTTATTCCTTCACCTCCTCGAAGGTCCTATAATCATTAGAGTTATTCCTTCACCTCCTCGAAGGTCCTATAATCATTAGAGTTATTCCTTCACCTCCTCGAAGGTCCTATAATCATTAGAGTTATTCCTTCACCTCCTCGAAGGTCTGTCATCATTAGAGTTATTCCTTCACCTCCTCGAAGGTCCTATAATCATTAGAGTTATTCCTTTACACTCACTGAAGGTCTATAATCATTAGAGTTATTCCTTCACCTCAAGGTCCCAATCATTAGAGTTATTCCTTCACCTCCTCGAGAAAGGTCCTATAATCATTAGAGTTATTCATCCTATCCTCCTCCTCTCTTTTACCTCTCCCCCCCCCCCTCTTCCTCCTCCTCCTCGTCAGCACCAAAACACCAAGGTGACAGACAGAGGGGTAGAGGGGGTGGGGCTGTACATTCCCACGGATCCCTTAATCTATTATTTCACACAGAAAGTTGTTGGTTCATCGCTATTTGGTTTGTATTTTGAGTTAATTTTATATTAATTCTTTAAAGAGTGGCAGTTTTTTTTAGTATCTTAATTTAGTTTATATTCTATTAATGTTGCCTAAATGTTTTCATTAAAGGCCGCTGCGTAAGTAGTTGCTATGCCGGTTTTAGTCCATCTTAATTGGCGAGTGAAATATAAGCCGAGCTAAAGTATATAAGTAGTATGTGTTGTTATTACGTAGATTCGTAACATATAAACACATGCAAGAATATACAGTACACACCTTACAGTTAAAATGACTTAACACTACTGACCCCAGTGTTACAGTAATAAGACGCCTGACAACACATGTTTTGATTACGTGTACTAGCCTCCCCCCTCCCCCCGCTTTGCTACAGGGAGGGTGGCAGTACACAGCCTCCCTCGCTTTGCTACAGGGAGGGTGGCAGTTCACAGCCTCCCCCGCTTTGCTACAGGGAGGGTGGCATTACACAGCCTCCCCCGCTATGCTACAGGGAGGGTGGCATTACACAGCCTCCCCCGCTATGCTACAGGGAGGGTGGCAGTTCACAGCCTCCCTCGCTTTGCTACAGGGAGGGTGGCATTACACAGCCTCCCCCGCTTTGCTACAGGGAGGGTGGCAGCACAGCCTCCCCCGCTTTGGCTACAGGAGGGTGGCAGTTCACAGCCTCCCCTCGCTTTGCTACAGGGAGGGTGGCAGTACAGCCTCCCCTGCTGCTACAGGGAGGGTGGCAGTACACAGCCTCCCCGCTTTGCTACAGAGGGTGGCAGTTCACAGCCCCCTTTGCCAGGGAGGGGGCAGCACAGCCCCCCCTTTGCACAGGGAGGTGGCAACACCCCCGCATGCTACAGGGGGTGGCAACAGCCTCCCCCTGTAGGGGGTCGCCCCGCTTGCACGAGGGATACAGCCTCCCCCGCTATGCTACAGGGAGGGTGGCAGTTCACAGCCTCCCTCGCTTTGCTACAGGGAGGGTGGCATTACACAGCCTCCCCCGCTATGCTACAGGGAGGGTGGCATTACACAGCCTCCCCCGCTATGCTACAGGGAGGGTGGCATTACACAGCTTCCCCCCGCTATGCTACAGGGAGGGTGGCATTACACAGCCTCCCCCGCTATGCTACAGGGAGGGTGGCAGTTCACAGCCTCCCCCGCTATGCTACAGGGAGGGTGGCATTACAAACAAGGGTCAACAGAAACTCCCTCTTCTCTCACCTTCACACACTACCTGCTGTGACCTCTCATAACCTACCCAGCATCACGTCATCCCACACTGCTGCTTCCTCAGTGTACAGTACAGTAGCTGACAAAGTTCCGTGAACACTTGGTAGTATCTGGCATCCACTTTTGAGTCATATATATGATTAGTTTATATTTAATAACACTAATTTCGATTATAATTTATGACAACCACAAAATAGAAAAAAGACCCTTTAATGAAAATAAAATTCTTAGAAAGTACGTAAATATTCCAAGCCCTTTCGCCTAACTCACCTAATAATCCTCACATACTTATATGGCAGATACTGCCAAGTATCCAGGGAATTTTGTCCGCAATACGTCCATACCACATTAACAAACTCTCTTTTCACACATTTCTCAACACACTAATTACTTTCTTTCCCTCAGCTTCTGTCATGTTCCAATATACACATAATACAATATACGAACAATTATTAAAAAAAACACTTTGACCTCCGACAGATTTGGTTCGAAAAAAAATGAGGTTTGAATATATCTACCCCCCTCACTCCACCTTCGCCTCCCCCTCACTCCACCTCTGTCTCCCCCCTCACTCCATCTCCGCCTCCGCCCTCACTCCACCTCCGCCTTTCCCCTCCACCTCCGCCTCCCCCTCCCCCTTCGTTCAGTAAACTTTCAAATTAACTTTAGATAGAGTTCATCGGGCACAGCTGCAGTTATTAACACGGAGAGGCAAAAGTGTGTTGATGATGTGATGAAGAGACGCCTGAATTTATAGCAGTCAGTCATCACTCGCTGGGTTTACGTTTTCTATACGAGGGGAAGGGAGGGAGAGTGGGGGTAACTTAACACGTGTGGGAGGGAGGGAAAGAGGGTGAAGTCTTTATACACATACACACACAAATTATACATACATACATACATACATACATACATACATACATACATACACGGATTAATTTCACCATCTCTTCGGCTTGGCTATGCGGGAGGTAGAATAATTAAGCTTAGTAATGTGATTTATTCAGATGATGAGGGAGAGTTAATGCATTTAAAGTTGACCCTTAAATTGGGAGTACCAGGGAGGAGGAGTGTCCGTGACTACCACAGCAACACATGATGACCACAGTAACACATGGTGACCACAGCAACACATGATGACCACAACAACACATGGTGACCACCACAGCAACACATAATGAACCCCAGCGACACATGGTGACCACCACAGCAACACATGATGTCCACCACAGCAACGCATGATGACCACCACAGCAACACATGATGACCACAGCAACACATGATGACCACAACAACACATGGTGACCACCATAGCAACACATAATGACCCCAGCGACACACGGTGACCACCACAGCAACACATGATGTCCACCACAGCAACGCATGATGACCACCACAGCAACACTTAGTACAAAGCTCATGACACTACCAAGACAGGAATAATTAAAATAACACACACACACACACACACACACACACACACACACACACACACACACACACACACACACGTGTCTACATGGATTACACAAGTACTTCCAACACCCGCCAAAAATACGTATATTCACATCACTCCACTTTACTGACTACTTAAGCCAAGTCAGCCAGACAGACCACTTGGCAGCAGCTGGTGAACGGCAGATGGGTCAAATCTTATGCTGACTCCTTCTACAACTGTAGGTGCCAGTCTCTGCCTCCTGGGTGCCAGTCTCTGCCTCCTGGGTGCCAGTCTCTGCCTCCTGGGTGCCAGTCTTCGCTGGGTGCCAGTCTTCGCCGTCCTGTTTAATTAAGTAATATTATCTAGCTATAGCAGAATTTGGCGGCAGTGATGATGTCATTGCCAAAATTAATTCCAGTAGCAGGTGACGACACAACCAGTAGAGCCTTACATGCCACCTACTAAGACTTTGTGAGAAACAAACGTGAAAAAAACAACAATATTACCTTGCAATGTCTGCGATGCCTTCATCATTGTATACTGAAGTTTGATTATTTTATTTTTATTTTTCGAAACTACTTTGAACATTAGTCGAAAGATTTATGTCGCTGAAGGTGGAAGGCAACCTTAAGATGTCGTGGAGAGCGTTCAGAGTTGCATGACACTGTGTGTGATGAAGACGTCTATACTGTTTCTATGGGCCTATAAATTAGTCAACTTTGAACCTGTGAACCAATACCATCCAAAAATTTTGGTGTGTTCAGTATATATCTCCTTTGTACACAAATGCTTTTTTTTTTTTTATTTTAAGTTTAAGATTTCAAATAGTATGATCTGGACATTAAGTACATAGACAAACTATAAAGGTTGCCTTTATATACACACACAAAGAGGATCCCAAACAGTACAGGACTCTTAGGATGGGGAGAAGCTCAGACAATACGGTACGTCTGCGTGTGTTAGCAGACTGGTCTAGGCCGGATACTCACAATTGTATAATAAATTTCCCCAACACTAGAGATGTTAGAATGCATCTAAATTGGACTACTAAATCAGAGAAAAACAAAGGTGGTGGTCAAAATGGCGCCCAAATTCTGGTGCGAAACTACCGTAACTTGATGCATCTCATTCTTTAGTGACAGGCCTGAAAGATGTATACATTATCTAGCCTGCAGGAGGTCAGAACTAGGTCGGAACACAGCCTGCAGGAGGTCAAGAATATGTCGGAACACACAGACTGCAGGAGGTCAGGATTAGGTCGGAACACACAGACTGCAGGAGGTCAGGACAAAGTCGGAACACACAGACTGCAGGAGGTCAGGACTAGGTCGGAACACATAGACTGCAGGAGGTCAGGACTAAGTCGGAACACACAGACTGCAGGAGGTCAGGACTAGGTCGAAACACATAGACTGCAGGAGGTCAGGACTAAGTCGGAACACATAGACTGCAGGAGGTTAGAAATAAGTCACAAGAGCCAGTCAACAGTCTGGAGGGAAATTACACCTCAAAGCCTAATAGTGCAGGAGAAGTTGACAGTGGTCCCAATGGCGCCCCGCCCCGCCTGCCTGCTGGTGAAGATGTGCGCACAGCTGGCAGCCATGACCTACCCCAACACCCCTACCACCATGACCTATCCCAACTGACCCAAATCCTCAACTCAATATGAAACCGAGTTCAGCAAATGCCGTTCCTATCATTCTCGTAAGCACACGTCGTAGGCAAATGGCATTACTCTAATATGCATAAATTGTCATCCAGAACCTGAGTCTTTATCCCGGTACATGAAGGCGCCACCCCGCATTAACGCTCTCATAAATTCATCTCTGCGTTGAAAGAAACCGTGAAGATCTTTGCAGGACAGAAACACACACCCGCTCCTTGACACACACCCGCTCCTTGACACACACCCTGCCTTGACACACACCCGCTCCTTGACACACACCCCGCCTCCTTGACACACACCACGCCTTGACACACACTCGTCCCTGACACACCCGCTCCTTGACACACACACCACGCTCCTGGACACACACACCCGCTCCTGACACACACCTGCTCCTTGACACACACCACGCTCCCTGACACACACCAGCTCCTTGACACACACCAGCTCTCTTTGGACACACCTGCCTTGACACACACCTGCTCTTGACACACACCCGCTCCTTGACACACACCTGCCCTTGGACACACCCGCCTTGGACACACACCTGCCTTTACACACACACCAGGTCCTTGACACACACCAGCTCCTTGACACACACTAGCTCTTGACAAACACCTGCCTGATACACACACCTGCTTGACACACACCTGCTCCTGACACACACCAGCTCCTTGACACACCAGTTCCTTGACACACACCCGCCCTGACACACACTCGCTCCTTGACACACACTCTGCTCCTTGACACACGCCCGCCCTTGACACACACGCCCGCCCTTGACACACACACACCTCCTTGACACACACACACACCTGCCTTGACACACGCCCGCTTCACACACGCCCGCTTGACACACACACACACCTCCTGACACACACCCGCTCCTTGACACACTCTGCCTTGACACACACACCTGCTCCCTGACACACACCCGCTCCCTGACACACACCCGCTCCTTGACACACACCACGCTCCTTGACACACACCTGCCCTTGACACACACACCTGCCCTGACACACAGCCGCTCCTGACACACACCCGCTCCTGACACACACCCGCCCTTGACACACACCACGCTCCTGACACACACCAGCCTTGACACACACCTGCCCTTGACACACACCTGCTCCTTGACACACACCCGCCCTTGACACACACCCGCCCCTGACACCACCTGCTCCTTGACACACACACCTGCTCCTTGACACACACTAGGTCCTTGACACACACACCAGCCCTTGACACACACTAAGCTCCTTTTGACAAACACCGCTCCTTGAACACACACCTGCCCCTTGGACACACACCTGCCCTTGACACACACCAGCTCATTGACACACACCAGTTCCTTGACACACACCTGCCTTGACACACACTCGCCCTTGACACACACTCTCGCTCCTGACACACTCTGCCCTTGACAATGCCCGCTCCTGACACACGCCCTTGACACACACCCGCCCTTGACACACACACACCTGCTCTTGACACACGCCCGCCTTGACACACGCCCGTTTCTGACACACACACACTCCTGACACACACCCCCTTGACACACTCTGCCCTGGACACACACTCTGCCCTGGACACACGCCCGCTCCTGACACACACTCTGCCTTGCACACACACTCGCCCTGACACACACTCGCCCTGACACACGCCTGCTCCTGACACACGCCCGCTCCTTGACACACACCCACCCCTGACACACACACACACCTGCTCTTGACACACGCCTGCTTTGACACACACCCGCTTCTTGACACACACCCGCTTTTGACACACCCGCATCTGTCACACACCCGCATACTGTCACACACTAGAGCCTGTAGCTTCCTCGTCAATTGCCACGGATACAAAGCTACACCTACGGAGAGGGGAGAGAGAGAGAGAGAGAGAGAGAGAACATAGTTCTCCCCCTCACCTCTTCCATCACTCCCATGAATGACCAACCCTACAATATAAACACGAACCTTTTTCTATTACATTGGGTAAAAATCCTGTGGTGGGTGTATCCTCCTCCTACTACTACTACTACTACTACTACTACTACTACTACTACTACTACTACTACTACTGTTGCTGCTGCTGCTGCTACTGCTGCTGCTGCTGCTGCAAGACTTTAATCCCATTCACTAGCGGTTTAAATGTCCTCAACTATTGTAAACACAGTCAGGGAGTCTTTACGTTATATTTATGCAAGTTACTGCTCATAAATGTCTCAGTAAAATGATCCTGAGTTATATAGCTCTGGATACGCCCTTATGTCCGCCTCAAGATATACATACATACATACATACATACATACATACATACATACAACATAAATTGTAAGACATCAACTTTACATTACAGTCAGGATATATGACAGTTGTCAGCCATAACACGTCAGGTTGAGAACCATAACACACCAGGGTTGAGAACCATAACACGTCAGGGTTGTGAACCATAACATCAGGGGTTGTGAACCATAACACGCTAGAGTGCACCATAACACGTAGGTTGTGAACCATAACACGTCAGGGTTGTGAACCATAACACGTCAGGTTGAGAACCATAACACGTCAGTTGTGAACCATAACACGCCAGGGTTGTGAACCATAACACGTCAGGGTTTAGAACCATAACACACCAGGTTGTGCACCATAACACGCTAGAGTTGCACCATAACACGTCAGGGTTGAGAACCATAACACGTCAGGGTTGGGAACCATAACACGTCAGGTTGAGAACCATAACACGTCAGGGTTGAACTACACGTCAGGGTTGTGAACCATAACACGCCAGGGTTGTGCACCATAACACGTCAGGGTTGAGAACCATAACATCGGGGTGTGAACCATAACACGTCAGGGTTGAGAACCATAACACGTCAGGGTTGTGAACCATAACACGTCAGGGTTGTGAACCATAACACGCTAGAGTTGTGCACCATAACACGTCAGGGTTGAGAACCATAACACGTCAGGGTTGTGAACCATAACACGTCAGGGTTGTGAACCATAACACGTCAGGGTTGGCACCATAACACGTCAGGGTTTGCACCATAACACGTCAGGGTTGTGAACCAACACGTCAGGGTTGAGAACCATAACACACCAGGGTTGTGAACCATAACACGTCAGGGTTGTGAACCATAACACGCCAGGGTTGTGCACCATAACACGTCAGGGTTGGAACCATAACACGTCAGGGTTGTGAACCATAACACGTCAGGGTTGTGCACCATAACACGCCAGAGTTGTGCACCATAACACGTCAGGGTTGTGCACCATAACACGTCAGGGTTGTGAACCATAAACACCAGGGTTGAGAACCATAACACGCCAGGGTTGACATAACACGTCAGGGTTGTGAACCATAACACGTCGGGTTGTGCACCATAACACCAGAGTTGTGCACCATAACACGTCAGGGTTGTGCACCATAACACGTCAGGGTTGTACCATAACACAGGGTTGAGAACCATAACACGGGGTTGTGAACCATAACACGTCA
Source organism: Homarus americanus (assembly GCF_018991925.1). NCBI lineage: Eukaryota > Metazoa > Arthropoda > Malacostraca > Decapoda > Nephropidae > Homarus > Homarus americanus. Next base: position 29,562 of record NW_024757251.1, read on the forward strand.
GGGTTGTGCACCATAACACGCTAGAGTTGTGCACCATAACACGTCAGGGTTGTGCACATAACACGTCAGGGTTGTGAACCATAACACCAGGGTTGAGAACCACAACACGCCAGGGTTGTGAACCATAACACGTCAGGGTTGCGAACCATAACACGTCGGGTTGTGCACCATAACACGTCAGGGTTGTGAACCATAACACGTCAGGGTTGTGAACCATAACACGCCAGGTTGTGAACCATAACACGTCAGGGTTGAACCATAACACGCCAGGTTGTGAACCATAACACGTCAGGGGTTGTACCATAACACGTCAGGGTTGTGCACCATAACACGTCAGGGTTGTGAACCATAACACGTCAGGGTTGTGAACCATAACACGCCAGGGTTGTGCACCATAACGTCGGGTTGTGAACCATAACGTCAGGGTTGTGAACCACACGTCAGGGTTGAGAACCATAACACGCTAGAGTTGTGCACCATAACACGTCAGGGTTGTGCACCATAACACGCAGAGTTGTGGCACCATAACACGTCAGGGTTGTGAACCATAACACCGTCAGGGTTGTGCACCATAACACGCCAGAGTTGTGCACCATACACGTCGGGGTTGTGACCATAACACGTCAGGGTTGTGAACCATAACACACCAGGGTTGAGAACCATAACACGTCAGGGTTGTGAACCATAACACAGGGTTGTGAACCATAACACGTCAGGGTTGTGAACCATAACACACCAGGGTTGAGAACCATAACACGTCAGGGTTGAACCATAACACACCAGGGTTGTGCACCATAACACGCTAGAGTTGTGCACCATAACACGTCAGGGTTGAGAACCATAACACGCCAGGGTTGTGAACCATAACACACCAGGGTTGAGAACCATAACACGTCAGGGTTGAGAACCATAACACACCAGGGTTGTGCACCATAACACGCTAGGTTGTGCACCACACGCCAGGGTTGTGCACCATAACACGTCAGGGTTGAGAACCATAACACGTCAGGGTTGTGAACCATAACACACCAGGGTTGAGAACCATAACACGTCAGGGTTGTGAACCATAACACACCAGGGTTGTGAACCATAACACACCAGGGTTGAAACCATAACACGTCAGGGTTGAGAACCATAACACACCAGGGTTGTGCACCATAACACGCTAGGTTGTGCACCATAACACGCCAGGGTTGTGCACCATAACACGTCGGGTTGAGAACCATAACACGTCAGGTTGTGAACCATAACACACCAGGGTTGAGAACCATAACACGTCAGGGTTGTGAACCATAACACCAGGGTTGAGAACATAACACGTCAGGGTTGAGAACCATAACACACCAGGGTTGTGCACCATAACGCTAGAGTTGTGCACCATAACACGTCAGGGTTGTGCACCATAACACGTCAGGGTTGAGAACCATAACACGTCAGGGTTGTGAACCATAACACACCAGGGTTGAGAACCATAACACGCCAGGGTTGTGCACCATACACCGCCAGGGTTGTATAACACGTCAGGGTTGTGAACCACACACTAGAGTTGTGCACCATAACACGCAGGGTTGTGCACCATAACACGTCAGGGTTGAGAACCATAACACGCCAGGGTGTGAACCATAACGCCAGGGTTGTGCACCATAACACGTCGGGTTGTGAACCATAACACACCAGGGTTGTGCACCATAACGTCAGGGTTAATCAGGGTTGTGCACCATAACACAGGGTTTTGTGCACCATAACACGTCAGGGTTGTGAACCATAACACACTAGGTTGTGCACCATAACACGTCAGGGTTGTGCACCATAACACGCCGGGTTGTGCACCATAACACGTCAGGGTTGAGAACCATAACACGCCAGGGTTGTGCACCATAACACGTCAGGGTTGTGAACCATAACACACCAGGGTTGTGCCTAACACGTCAGGGTTGTGCACATAACACGTCAGGGTTGAGAACCATAACACGCCAGGGTTGTGAACCATAACACACCAGGGTTGTGCACCATAACATGTCAGGGTTGTGCACCATAACACGTCAGGGTTGTGCACCATAACACATAGAGTTGTGCACCATAACATGTCAGGGTTGTGCACCATAACACGCCAGGGTTGTGCACCATAATCACGTCAGGGTTGTGAACCATAACACTAGGTTGTACCATAACACGTCAGGGTTGTGCACCATAACACGCCAGGGTTGTGCACCATAACACGTCAGGGTTGTGAACCATAACACGTCAGGGTTGTGCACCATAACCGCCAGGGTTGTGCACCATAACACGTCAGGGTTGTGAACCATAACACGTCAGGGTTGTGCACCACACACGCCAGGGTTGTGCACCATAACACGTCAGGGTTGTGAACCATAACACACTAGGTTGTGCACCATAACGTCAGGGTTGTGCACATAACACGCCAGGGTTGTGCACCATAACACGCCAGGGTTGTGAACCATAACACACCAGGGTTGTGCACCATAACATGTCAGGGTTGTGCACCATAACACGTCAGGGTTGTGCACCATAACACGCTAGAGTTGTGCACCATAACACGTCAGGGTTGTGCACCATAACACGCCAGGGTTGTGCACCATAACACGTCAGGGTTGTGACCATAACACCACTAGAGTTGTGCACCATAACACGTCAGGGTTGTGCACCATAACCAGGGTTGTGCACCATAACACGTCAGGGTTGTGAACCATAACACGCCAGGGTTGTGCATAACACGTCAGGGTTGTGAACCATAACACCAGGGTTGTGCACAACACGTCAGGGTTGTGCACCATAACACGTCAGGGTTGAGAACCATAACACGCCAGGGTTGTGAACCATAACACCAGGGTTGTGCACCATAACATGGGTTGTGCACCACACGTCAGGGTTGTGCACCATAACACGTCAGGGTTGAGGAACCATAACACGCCAGGGTTGTGACCATAACACGTCGGGTTGTGAACAACACGCCAGGGTTGTGAACCATAACACGTCAGGGTTGTGCACCATAACACACCAGGGTTGTGCACCATAACACGTCAGGGTTGTGAACCATAACACGCCAGGGTTGTGAACCATAACGTCAGGGTTGTGAACCATAACACACCAGGGTTGTGCTCCATAACACGTCGGGTTGTGAACCATAACACGTCAGGGTTGTGAACCATAACACGTCAGGGTTGTGCACCATAACACGTCAGGGTTGAGAACCATAACGCCAGGGTTGTACCATAACACGTCAGGGTTGTGAACCATAACGTCGGGTTGTGCCATAACACGTCAGGGTTGAGAACCATAACACATCAGGGGTTGTGCACCATAACACGTCAGGGTTGTGAACCATAACACACCAGGGTTGTGAACCATAACACGCCAGGGTTGTGCACCATAACACGTCAGGGTTGTGAACCATAACACACCAGGGTTGTGCACCATAACACGTCAGGGTTGTGAACCATAACACGCCAGGGGTTGTGCACCATAACACGTCAGGGTTGTGAACCATAACACACACAGGTTGTGCACCATAACACACCAGGGTTGTGCACCATAACACGTCAGGGTTGTGCACCATAACACGTCAGGGTTGTGAACCATAACACGGGGTTGTGCACCATAACACGTCAGGGTTGTGAACCACGCAGGGTTGTACCATAACACGTCAGGGTTGTGAACCATAACACACCAGGGTTGTGCACCATAACGTCAGGGTTGTGAACCATAACACGCCAGAGGTTGTGCACCATAACACACCAGGGTTGTGAACCATAACACGTCAGGGTTGTGAACCATAACACGCCAGGGTTGTGCACCATCACGTCAGGGTTGTGAACCATAACACGCCAGGGTTGTGAACCATAACACGCCGGGTTGTACCATAACACGTCAGGGTTGTGAACCATAACACGTCAGGGTTGTGAACCATAACACGCCGGGTTGTGCACCATAACACGTCAGGGTTGTGCACCATAACACGCCAGGGTTGGCACCATAACACGTCAGGGTTGTGAACCATAACACGCCAGGGTTGTGCACCATAACACGTCAGGGTTGTGAACCATAACACGCAGAGTTGTGCACCATAACACACCAGGGTTGTGAACCATAACACGTCAGGGTTGTGAACCATAACACGCCAGGGTAGTGCACCATAACACGTCAGGGTTGTGACCATAACACGCCAGGTTGTGCACCATAACACGTCAGGGTTGTGAACCATAACACCAGGGTTGTGCACCATAACACGTCAGGGTTGTGAACCATAACACGCCAGAGTTGTGCACCATAATATGTCATGGTTGTGAACCATAACACACCAGGGTTGTGCACCATAACACGTCAGGGTTGTGAACCATAACACGCCAGAGTTGTGCACCATAATATGTCATGGTTGTGAACCATAACACGCTAGAGTTGTGCGCCATAACACATCAGGGTTGAGAACCATAACACGCCAGTTGTGCACCATAACATGTCAGGGTTGTGAACCATAACACAGTCAGGGTTGTAGGTCATTACACACCCAGGGTTGTAGGTCATTACACACCAGAGTTGTAGGTCATACACACCAGGGTTGTAGGTCATTACACACCAGAGTTGTAGGTCATTACACACCAGGGTTGTAGGTCATTACACACCAGAGTTGTAGGTCATTACACACCAGGGTTGTAGGTCATACACACCAGGGTTGTGGTCATTACACCAGGGTTGTAGGTCATTACACACCAGGGTTGTAGGTCATTACACACCAGGGTTGTAGGTCATTACACACCAGGGTTGTAGGTCATTACAGGTTGTAGGTCATTACACACCAGGGTTGTAGGTCATAACACACCAGGGTTGTAGGTCATTACACACCAGGGTTGTAGGTAATATTACACCAGGTTGTAAGCCATAGCACATCATGGTTGTAAGTCATAGCACGTCATGGTTGTAGGTCATAAAACACCAGGATTGTAAGTCAAAACACAAAGGTTGTACGCTCCTAATACACCAGGGTTATAAGCCATAACACCAGGGTTGTAGATCATAACACACTAGGGTTGTAGGTCATTACACACCAGGGTTATAAGCCATAATACACCAGGGTTGTAGATCATAACACACTAGGGTTGTAGGTCTTTAGAACACACTAGACTGGTCACAACACTTCAAGGAACCAACTAGGTCCTCAGTATCACGTCTTACCATCAGCTTCTCTTTATAAGTGTTTCTTAAGAGGCTGTCATCTCCTCATTTATATACAGAGAGAGAGAGAGGGGGGCAGGTGTGTTAATGAAGTGGGTGTACGTGTACGAACATCCACTCAGTCCAAGAGTTAAAGGTGTGAGGGCCTCAGTCCCCGACGCTGACGATGACCAAGCGGAGAAGTTTAAGTGTTACAATGCAAATCCCGCGCATGTAAATCTCTGAGAGTAAGTTCTTGAGGGAGTGTTGGAGATAGTTTAGAGTGTTGGAGATAGTATGGAATGTGGGAGATAGTGTTGGAGATAGTGTGAAGCAGCGTTGGAGATAGTGTGAAGCAGTGTTGGAGATAGTATGGAATGTGGGAGATAGTGTTGGAAATAGTGGGGATTATGGGAGTGTGTTGGAGATAGTGTGAAGCAGTGTTGGAGATAGTGTGAAGCAGCGTTGGAGATAGTGTGAAGCAGTGTTGGAGATAGTGTGAAGCAGTGTTGAGAATAGTGTGAAGCAGTGTTGGAATAGTGTGAAGCAGTGTTGGAGATAGTGTGGGGGTGTTGGAGCAGTGTGGGGTATAGGAGATAGTGTGGGGTGTAGAGATAGTGTGGGGGTATAGGAATAGTGTGGGGTGTTGGAGATAGTGTGGGTATAGGAGATAGTGTGGGGTGTTGGAGATAGTGTGGGGTGTTGGAGATAGTGTGGGGTGTTGGAGATAAGTGTGGGGTATAGGAGATAGTGTGGGGTGTTGGAGATAGTTTGGGGTGTAGGAGATAGTGTGGGGTGTTGGAGATAGTGTGGGGTGTTGGAGATAGTTTGGGTATAGGAGATAGTGTGGGGTGTTGGAGATAGTGTGGGGTGTTGGAATAAGTGTGGGGTATAGGAGATAGTGTGGGGTGTTGGAGATAGTGTGGGGTATAAGAGATAGTGTGGGGTGTAGGAGATAGTGTGGGGTATAGGAGATAGTGTGGGGTTTAGGAGAGAGTGTGGGGTATAGGAGATAGTGTGGGGTGTGGGTGGTAATGTGAGGGGCTGTAGGAAAGTGTGTGGGGGTGTTAGAATGCTGGAGATGAGGGAGATAGTGTGGGAGAGTGTTGTGGGGTAGGAAGATAGTGTGGGGTGGTGTGGGGGAGATAGATGGTGTGGGGGTAGTGTTGTGGTTTGGTTAGGTTAGTTGGGCGTGGGCGAACTCCTTGGTTGGGTTAGGTTAGCGGGCGTGGGCGAACTCACTATCTATACTGAACAATTAGAACCATCACAGCATCCATCTAGAACCATCACAGCATCCACCTAAAACCACCACTGCATCCACCTAGAACCACCACGCATCCACCTAGAACCACCACAGCATCCAACTAGAACCATCACAGCATCCATCTAGAACCATCACAGCATCCATCTAGAACCATCACAGCATCCACCTAAAACCACCACTGCATCCACCTAGAACCACCACTGCATCCAACTAGAACCACCACAGCATCCAACAGACCATCACAGCATCCATCTAAAACCACCACAGCATCCATCTAGAACCACCACAGCCTCCATCTAGAACCATCACAGCATCCATCTAGAACCATCACAGCATCCACCTAGAAGCACCACTGCATCCACCTAGAACCACCACAGCATCCAACTAGAACCACCACAGCATCCATCTAAAACCACCACAGCATCCATCTAGAACCACCACAGCCCCAGGCCATCACAGCATCCATCTAGAACCATCACAGCATCCATCTAAAACCACCACAGCATCCATCTAGAACCACCACAGCCTCCAATGTGAACCATCACAGCATCCATCTAGAACCATCACAGCAGCCACCTGAACCACCACTGCATCCACCTAGAACCACCACAGCATCCAACTAGAACCACCACAGCATCCATATAGAACCACCACAGCATCCATCTAGAACCACCACAGCATCCACCTAGAACCACCACAGCATCCATCTAGAACCACCACTGCATCCGTCTAGAACTACCACAGCATCCATCTAGAACCACCACTGCATCCACCAAGAACCACCACAGCATCCATCTAGAACCACGACTGAAGCCACCAAGAACCACCACAGCATCCATCGAGAACCATTCCCTCTATTAACACGGCTGTGTGGCTGCTGTGTGGCTGGGTGGCTGTGTGGCTGCTGTGTGACTGGGTGACTGTGGCTCGGCGGCTGTGGCTGTGTGTTTGGTGGCTGTGGCTGTGGCTGGGTGGCTGTGGCTAGGCAGCTGTGCCTGTGGCTGGGTGGCTGTGGCTGTGTGGCTGGGTGGCTGTGTGGCTGGGTGGCTGTGGCTGTGTGGCTGGGTGGCTGTGGCTGGGCGGCTGTGGCTGGGCGGCTGTGGCTGGGCAGCTAAGGCAACTAGAGGGCTTCGGTTTGGACACGCCAAGGTTAAAGGGAAAGTCTAGATCTGGTGAACTCTCTCATCCAGTGTGTGTGTGTGTGTGTTGGCTGAGGAGGGAGGGAGGTGTGGCTGAGGGAGGGAGGGGAGGTGTTGGCTGAGGGGAGGGAGGGAGGTGGCTGAGGGAGGGAGGAGGTGCTGGTTGGGGAGGGAGGAGGTGCTGGTTGAGGGAGGAAGGGAGAGGTGCTGGTTGGGGAGGGAGGGAGAGGGTAGGGGGTGCTGGAGGAGGGAGGGAGGGAGGAGGGAGGGGGGGGAGCTGGTTGAGGGAGGGCGGAAGGGATGGAGATATGACGGTTGAGGGAGGGAGGAGAGATGCTGGTTGGGGAGGAGGAGGGAGGAGGGAGGGAGGAAAGGTGCTGGATGAGAGAGGGTAGCGAGAGGGAGAGAAATAGGATGAGGAAGCAGCGAGTGGTAAAGGGAATTTGAGAGGTAGGAAGAGGAGGAGGAGGGTGTTGTAGGGTCGTGCCTGGGTGACGCAGGAAGGGAGAGGTGAGGGGTAAGCTGGAGAGAGAGAGAGAGAGAGAGAGAGAGAGAGAGAGAGAGAGAGGAAGAATAGCTGAAGGAGAGGGCGGGAGGAGAAGACCGTGAAACAGGGATAAGAGAGAGAGAGGGAGGAGTAGGACAAGAAAGATTGGGTCAGAATTTTCATACCGTAGGGAGAGCCGTGTGTATGTACTTCAGAGGTTGGATTTGTTGGTACTGATGTATGATTATAGATTAAGATTTACTGTATGTGTGTGTGTGTGTGTGTGTGTGTGTGTGTGTGTGTGTGTGTGTGTGTGTGTGAGTGATTGTGTGTGTGTGTGTGTGTGTGTGTGATGAGTGTGTGTGTGTGTGTGTGTGGAAAGAGACGGGGTCATTAGAGCGGCCTTCCTTATCGCTGGGAGTACATCAGACAGGGCTTAACAAACACGGTTCTTGAGGAGGGATACCCACCATAATCATTCCACAATACCCACCATAATCATTCCACAATACCCACCATAATCATTCCACAATACCCAACATAATTATCCCCAATACCCACCATAATCAGCCCCAATACCCACCATAATTATCCACATACCCACCATAATCAGGCTCAAATACCCACCATAATCATTCACAATACCCACCATAATCAGCCACAATACCAACCATAATCAGCCCCAATACCCATAATTATCCCCAATACCCACCATAATCAGCCCCAATACCCTCCATAATCATTCCACAATACCCACCATAATTATCCCCAATACCAACCATAATCAGCCCCAATACCCACCATAATCATTCCACAATACCCACCATAATTATCCCCAATACCCACCATAATCAGCCCCAATACCCTCCATAATCATTCCACAATACCCACCATACTCAGCCCCAAAACCCACCATAACCAGCCCCCTGAACCACCATCGATTAATTTATCAGAGTAACGTCAACATATCTGAGGGTTGGCGACCACAGTCCTCCACTCTAAATGTTCTCGGGCTGTTTTTACCAATCCTCCAAGGTTTTGTGTCTCTCTGGGGACTCAGTTTTTATAGAAATTTATCCTTCCCGGTCTCTGCCATCCTCTGGCCCTCCTACCCACAACTTTACCCATTAATATTTCTGTTATTATCCCACATCCTTAATTATATGGCGAGCTAATTTTTGCTCTTCTGTATATTTCAAGTATTTCTCTTGAAGTTTTTGCTAATCTTAATACATCTTCATTGGTTTTCCTGTCAGTGTATCTTATTCTTAACATTCTTCTATAGCACCATATTTCAAAAGGCTTCCAACCTCTTTCTGGTGTCTGTTGAGTGTCCACACTTCTGAACCATACATCAGTCCTTGCCGTATAAAGTCTTTCAGAAGCCTTTTTCTCAAATTAAAGTTATTGTCCCTTTCATTAGGTCTTTTAGATAATTAAATGCTTTTTTGCTTGACCTATTCTTGTTATGAAGTTTTCGTACATCTCTCATCACAGCTACAGTAATGTTTCTTCCCAAATACACAAATTTATTCACTTGTTTAAGTTCTTTGTTGCCAACCATAATTTATATTTAGGATTTATTTTCAAATTGAAAACATCCATTAATTTCGTCTTTACAATATAACCAGACCAACCCACCCCACCATAACAGGCCCCAAACCCCACCATAACCAGCCCCAAAATCCACCATAACCAGCTAAAACCCACCATAACCAGCCCCAAAACCCACCATAACCTGCCCCAAAACCAACCATAACCAGCCCCAAAACCCACCATAACCAGCCCCAAAACCCACCTACACAGACTACCACACTCTGCAAACCAACGCTCTCCCTGTTTGCAAATATGAAAGCTTTGGGTCCATCGATCACCGCTGCAAAAGTTTAGACGCAATCTGTTAAGCAGTTCTGGAGGCGGGGTGGGTGGAGGTGAGGGTGGCAGTGGGTGGGGTGGGAGGTGGGTTGTGGTTGGGATGGGGAGAGGAGGGGTTGTGGGTGGCTGTGGGAGAGGGGGAAATCCCAGATAGCCAGGCGCCTTGACCGTCCACTATCACTTTCCCCCAATCAAGCTTCTTCCTTTGCAAAACTTGAAAGTGGCCATCTTCTCCCCTGGTGAAATATACCCCCTCCCCGCCTCCCTTCCTGCTCCCAATATTCCCTCCAATCAGTTAAGTGGTTCCGAGGAAAATCACATTAAGTGGAATTATAATACAGTATAGTTTACTTATTTCCTTGGATCGTAAAATCTTGCTACTGCAACCCCTGCCTAGGCTTCTGGCGACAGGGAGACACCTATTGATTTCCTCGTCAACAAGAAAACCATAACACCAGTGGCAATTTCTTTAAATGAAGGGAAAATCGACTCAAGCCCAGATCTTACGAGGTTTATCAATAATGAAGTTAAATCGACCCTAGCGGGTTTTTATCATCGTTTCTTTATTAACTTTACTACAAATAAAAAATAAAGCAGACATATCGTCATCAGTTTCGGTGCCAAATATTTTTTGTTGAATCTCTAAGGAGGATCGGAACTTATACATCACAGGGAAAAGGAAGAACGAAAACCCTCAACTATAAAGAAGAAAAAAAACAATGACAATAACAGGAAATAAAGGAGATGAGGAAAAAGAATAAGAATAAGAAGAATATTCAACGGGGAACAACGGGCAGTGAGCGACATTAAAATTTCCAGCTACCATAGTGAGTAGTGAGTTTAGGTATTTCTACCAGACCTCAGATAATGTTACCAGACCGCACTTTCCTGGGTTAAGCGTCAGTAACATGAAGCGTTCTGTTCATAGCTTACACTTCTATCCTCTGTAACCACAACATTAACTCCACGTCTTGCTACTGGTGCTACACAGTGTCCGGTGGTCCTCGGATATTTCTTCTGACATTCGACAAACATTTAATGCCAGACGGAATGTTTTGGTGATAAGAATTTTGTCTAAGGTTATCTTAATATATTTTTGTCTTTTTTATTAAATATCAGTCTGGTAGTCTAGGGGAACAGTGAGGCATGAACAAGTTTTCCGCTGGTCTGACGGCCTAGTGTAAACATCCTTAAGGCCTATAAGATGGTCTTAACGGTCTACTGTAAACTTCAAAACACTAACAAGTTTCTCGACCTAAAGCCTAGAAGATGGTCTGGCAGCCTAGTGTAAATTTCCAAGTATGAAAAGGTTTTCCGCCCAACTCACAATAACACACAACAAGGGAAAGTGGGCCAGAACAGCGAGGGAGACCGCGGACACATGACCCCCAACAAGGTGTAGTCCGGCGGATGTGAAGAACGCTCACTCTCCGCTGGTTGTGAAAGACCCGCCGATAAGAGGAAGAGGGAAAGGGAAGGAAGAGGAAAGAGGGGAGGGGGGTAAGGGGAGAGGGGAAAGGAGTGCCCGGATTTCCCAAGATTCTTAGGTCAATTTCTGCCTGTAGCCGGAATACAGAGGACGCTTCAACCTACAGTGGTCTCAATTAAAATTTCAACGCTGTTTTAGTCAACCTGCTTGTATCATAACTAAGGTGTGTGTGTGTTTAAATCATTAGTTACAGGAATATAAATAGATAGAAAAAATAATAAAGTAAAGAATATCTTGTGTTTTTAGAAGAGAAAAAACAAACCTAGAAGCAAGCAGCATACATTCATATATCCTCCGTTAAGGTAAAAGACACGAACAAGATTTTCAGCTTACAAGATTCTGAAGAAGAAAATTAAAACTTAGAGTCTCTCAGATATACAAATTGTTGCTGGTAACTGTGGTAAAGGCTCTTGGACTACCAGATAGGAGGGAAATACCTTACAAACCTTAATATAGTAATCTAACTTTTATATCTTAACCTAACCTAACCTAACCTAACGTAACCTGACCTGTCCTGACCTGACCTAACCTAACCTAACCTAATCTAACCTAACCTAACCTAACCTGACCTGACCTGACCTGACCTGACCTGACCTGACCTGGCCTGGCCTGGCCTGACCTGACCTGACCTAACCTCTACGAATAAAAGTTACGGTAAACACGAACGTAATTTTGGTATCTTGTCTTACGAGACTTAAGTAAAGAATTTAACTTACAAATATTCCTTGTATCAAACTTATGTATTTCTACTAACAAATTATCTAACCATAACAAACTTTAAATTCCAATATTAAAATTTAACTAATTTAAACTCACAAATAAAACAAAAAATAACTAAAATGAATCTTGACTTACAAACCATAACTCACAAACCATAACTCACAAACCATAACTCACAAACCATAACTCACAAACCATAACTCACAATCCATAACTCACAAACCATAACTCACAATCCATAACACACAATCCATAATTCACAATCCAATTCACAATCCATAACTCACAAACCATAACTCCAAAACCATAGCTCAAGTATCTACCGTACAAATCTCTAGACTACGGACCCTTAGCTAGGAAACTTCCGTACAGTCTTAGTTTTCCCTCAACCCCCCTCCCCACCCACCTCTTTACTACCCAGACCTGTGTTGGAGGATGAGGAGGAGGAGGAGAGTTGGTGGTGGTGGTGGAGGAAGATGTGATGGAATAATAAGAAGAAAGAAGAAGAAAGAAGGAAGAAGGAAGAAGGAAGAAGAAGAAGAAGAAGAAGAAGAAGAAGATGAAGAAGAAGAAGAAGAAGAAGAAGAAGAAGAAGAAGAAGAAGAAGATGATGAAGAAGAAGAAGAAGAAGAAGAAGATCCAGGGTAAGGAAGGCATCGATTGCTCCGGGAACTTGACTCAAGCGAGCTTTTACTTGTTCCAAACTCATGTATTTGGGTCAGTTAAGTTTATTGGGAGGAAATTCTCTGGTAGGAGCTGAAAGGGTGAGAGTGTAGAGGAGGAGTTAGGGTGTGGAGGTGGGTGTACGGTGAGGGTGTGGGGGTAGGTGTAGGAGGGGTGTAGGGTAAGGGTGTGGAGGTGGGGGTAGGGTGAGGTGGAGGTGGGTGTAGGATGAGAGTGTAGAGGAGGGAGGGGTGTGGAGGTGGGTGTAGGGGTGAGGTGTAGAGGAGGGGGGGTGGGAGGGGTGTGGAGGTGGGTGTAGGGTGAGGGTGTAGAGGTGGGGGGGTGGGGTGAGGGGTGTGGGAGGCGGGGTAGGTGGAGGTGGGTGTAGGGTGAGGGTGTAGAGGAGGGGGTAAGGTGAGGGTGTGGAGGTGGGGTGAGGGAGGAGGGGTAAGGTGAGGGTGGGAGGAGGGGTAGGGTGAGGGTGTGGAGGAGGGGGGTAAGGTGAGGGTGTGGGGGAGGGGGTAAGGTGAGGGTGTGGAGGAGGGGGTAAGGTGAGGGTGTGGAGGAGGGGTAAGGTGAGGGTGAGGAGGGGTAGGGTGTGGAGGTGGGTGTAGGTGAGGGTGCGGAGGAGGGTGAGGGTGTGGAGGTGGGGGGTAGGGTGAGGTGTGAGGAGGGGGTAAGGTGAGGGTGTGGAGGAGGGGTAAGTGAGGGTGTGGAGGTGGGGGGTAGGGGTGGAGGGTGTGGAGGAGGGGTAGTGAGGGTGTGGAGGAGGGGTAAGGTGAGGGTGTGGAGGTGGGGGGTAGGGGTGAGGGTGTGGAGGAGGGGTAAGGTGAGGGTGTGGAGAGGGGTAGGGTGAGGGGTGTGGGGTGAGGGTGTAGAGGTGGGTGTAGAGGTGGGTGTAGGGTAAGGGGTGTGGAGGTGGGATTAGGGTGAGTGTGTGGAGGTGGGTGTAGGGGTGAGGGTGGAGGGAGGGGTAAGGTGAGGGTGGAGGAGGGGGTGGGGTGAGGGTGGAGGAGGGGGGGTAGGGTGGAGGTGGGTGTAGTGAGGGGGTGTAGAGGTGGGTGTAGGAGGTGGGTGTAGGTAAGGGTGTGGGAGGTGGGATTAGGGTGGAGGGTGTGGAGGTGGGTGTAGGGTGAGGGTGGGAGGAGGGGGTAAGGTGAGGGTGTGGAGGTGGGGGGTAGGGTGAGGGTGTGAGGAGGGGGGTGAGGGGTGGGAGGTGGGGGTAGGGGTGAGGGTGTGGAGGAGGGTAGGTGAGGGTGTGGAGGTGGGGGTAGGGGTGAGGGTGTGGAGGTGGGGGGTAGGGTGAGGGTGTGGAGGAGGGGTAGGGTGAGGGTGTGGAGGTGGGGGGAGGGGTGAGGGTGGAGGTGGGGGTAGGGTGAGGGTGTGGAGGGAGGGTAGGTGAGGGTGTGGAGGTGGGGGTAGGGTGAGGGTGTAGAGGATGGGGGTGAGGGTGTGTGGAGGTGGGGGTAGGGTGAGGGTGTGGAGGTGGGGGGTAGGGTGAGGTGTGGAGGTGGGGGGTAGGGGTGAGGGTGTGGAGGTGGGTGTAGGTGAGGGTGTGGAGGTGGTGTAGGGGTGAGGGTGTGGAGGAGGGGGTAGGGTGAGGGTGTGGAGGTGGGAGTGTGAGAGTGGGTGTAGAGTAGGGTGGTTGGTGAGGGTGTGGGGAAAGGAGGGGGAGGAAGGCGGTGTAGTGGAAGAATTGGTTAATCCAGCGTCATAGAGTAGAAGAGTTTGGCGAAACCCCACAACAGGCGCCAGTCTTGCATCCCAGCATCAGCAAGTGGCCCATCAATGCTAACTGAACCTTCAATGTACTGTACTGTTATAGCTGATTACCACGAGGTTACGATTATTATCCTCTATTTCACCTTACCTAACCTAACCTAACCTAACCTAACCTAACCTAACTCAACCTAACCTAACCTAACCTAACCTAACCTAACCTAACCTAACCTAACCTATTATAGTGACTCGGCTACCTGACCTACTCTCACTATTAACCAAATACCAATAAAATTCATGCTGGTATTTTATATCATCCTTCTACACACACACACACACACACACAACGTATCTAACAAATAACCTCCTATTAGTCAAAGTAATTTTTCAACACTGATGAAAGTAAGTATTGGCGGAGGACAAAGTTGCAGCTACTGGATGACACAAGATGATGATGATGAGGATGAGGAGGAGGAGGAGGAGGAGGAGGAGGAGGAGGAGGAGGAAGAGGAGGAGTAGGAGGAAGAGACGTAAAATAAAATGGTGATAAGGAGGAGAATGAATAGGAGGAAGAAGCGAAATAATAATAATAATAATAGTAAAAGTGTGTGTGTGTGTGTGTGTGTGTGTGTGTGTGTTCGACTCCACAGGTTAAATAGTTAATCAAGTATTTCAGGAAACACATAAAAATAATCTTACAAGCGTCACTCCACTACACAGTACAGGCATCGCTACACCTTTTCTTCAATCTCGCTGACAAACACGAGCGCGACACACGTACGTAAGGACGGACGGACGGACAGACAGACGGGCAAGTGTACATTAAAAAATCTCCAGGATTCACATAAAAAAATAATGAACATAATTACAATTGAAGCTACTGGCCAAATTACTGTGAGGTCTATTAGTAACTGGTATACACGATAATACATGCACATACACAAGCATTAATACATATACGCACAAATACTTGTACATACATAAATAAATACACACCGGCAAACCCACACATGAATATACATATACACGTGGATATGATACACCTGTATCAACATATATACGCACTTATACAAACACATATACACATATGGAAGCACAAATATATACATGCGTAGTGATATACGCTCAAATACATACACGTACACAATTAGACATCTATAAATGACGTACACGTGCAAATACATACATGTTCATATTGCTACTTAGTTGAGCCCCCCATAGCAACCCCCCCCCCTCTCCCGTCCTGGTGGAAGAATAGGTCAGGCAGACGGAACGGGACGACTTAAATAGATTATTATCGATGCTGAAATCTGGCTCCAGTAGCCTTGAGAGCCACGGGTGTTGTTACCCAGGTGTGTGTGTGTGTGTGTGTGTGTGTGTGTGTGTGTGTGTGTGTGTGTGTGTGTGTGCATACGTGCGTGTGTGTGTGATAAAACATATACATCATTTAGGCATTTACTAATTACATTAAAGCTATAAGATTAATAAGAATATGATAATACAATACTGGTAAATAAAATAGTCAGGTGGTTTGTATGTTTACTCTACGAACATAGTCGTATTATAGGAACAGAAAGTATATACATTTTTCCAATTTTACGAGTCTCTGTTTAGTGTACAAACTTCTTCAATTTTAAGGCTAATGGGATCGAAACTAAGACTTAATGATCGGTACTTAAAGACCCAGGTAACTGACGCACCTAAGTTAACATTCTGGTATATAAACTAAGACTAAGTGAACAGTGTGTAAAGACCCCACAAGCATCAAAATAACAAGAATATTTTTTAAATGCTATATCAAATAATATTCTTATGTGTTGTCGTGTATAGATACGCTGCCAATGTTTGTAGTTTGTTTTAATTTAGAACGTAATAATTCAGTCCTAGGTAATATGACCCCAGGCAGCGTTTTACTGATTCAGAGAACTTTCGGCCAGTCAAGTTCTCCGTGTGACCTCAAACTGTGCTGCCCTTTATAGCCTCCTAATAGGCACTGGACATTGTTTCAATAATAGAGTCGAGGTTGAGAAAATACCCACACGAAATCAACGTTGATTCACCAGAAAATGGTCGTATTCAATATATTTCACCTGAAGAACAACACCAGAGGGATGATGAACTCGAAGAACACATAAGAACATTATGGTTTAAACTCATCACAAGAATATTTATTACAAAAAAAAAAATCTTAGAAAATTCCTTTCCATTTTTTTCATTTTCTATTTATTTCAAGGACTCAAAGACGTTAGTGCAGTTTTCTGATAACTAAAATCAATACACATAAATTAATACATAACTATAATAAATATATAAAAAACACAAAAACAGGTAAATACACGAAATAAATTAATACGATACATAAATAAATTTTAAGGTCAAGTGCTAATCAGAATCGCTGGATGCCTAAGGGGTTGTAAAAATAAAACAAAAGACAAACGCATCCTCTCAGTGCGTCTTACCCGCCATCTTTCCTCTTTGGGTTAGTTAGACACAAGACACATACGCTTAATTACCCTGACACAAGACACATACGCTTAATTACTCAGACACAAGACACAAGCTTAATTACCCTGACACAAGACACTTACGCTTAATTACTCAGACACAAGACACAAGCTTAATTACCCTGACAAAAGACACTTACGCCTAATTATCCTGACACAAGACACGCTTAATTACTCAGACAACAGACACTTACGCTTAATTATCCTGACACAAGACACGCTTAATTACTCAGACACAAGATACTTACGCTTAATTACTCTGACATAAGACACATAAGCTTAATTACTCTGATACAAGACACATAAGCTTAATTATCCTGACACAAGACACTTACGCTTAATTACTCAGATACAATACATGTACGCTTAATTACTGACACAAGACAAGCTTAATTACCCTGACACAAGACTTACGCCCACCATCCTGACACAAGACACCTTAATTACTCAGACAAAGACACTACGCTTAATTCTAATCCTGACACAAGACACGCTTTTAATTACTCAGACACAAGACACTTACGCTTAATTACTCTGACATAAGACACATAAGTTTAATTACTTGGATACAATATTATTATGTTTAATTATTCTGACACAAGACACGCATGCTTAATTACTCAGATAACATATACGCTTAATTACTGACACAAATAACAAGGTTAATTACTCTGACACAAGACATAAGCTTAATTACTCAGACACAACACATAAGCTTAATTACTCAGACAAAGGAAACATACGCTAAATTACTGACACAAGACACAAGTTTAACTACTCTGACACAAGACACATACGCTTAATTACTCTGACACAGGATACATACGCTTAATTAATCAGACAAAGGACATTTACGCTTAATTACTGACATAAGACACAAGTTTAATTACTCTGACACAAGACATAAGCTTAATTACCCTGACACAAGACACATAAGCTTAATTACTCTGACACAAGACACATAAGCTTAATTACCCTGACACAAGACACATAAGCTTAATTACTCTGACACAAGACACATAATCATTCTGGTGCAAGACTTAAGTTTAATTACTGCCACAAGACAATAAGCTTAGTTACTGTGACACAATACACAGAAGCTTATTTAATGTGAAATAATATACATAAGCTTAGTTACTCTGACACAGCACGGACATATTTACCTTTATGTGTTCTTGAACCTTTAAAGCGAGCTAAATAGAGACTAGTTGATTTCTTTGTACAGTACTATTATATTATTTTAAATGTTAAACGGTTTGCTTAAAGTTTTGAATTCAAAAGAGTATGTAACGTTTTAACGGTTTGATAAACATTCTAACCTTGTAACGGTTTGTATAAGACTTCAACTCAAAATATTGAGTTTCAAAGGCTATACAAATTTTCAAATAAATATATACAGAATCAAAGTTCAACAAAGTAAACATCTGAATTATCAGTTCTGTGAAAAGTTCAATAATCCTGTAAACACACAGTAAATAAATGGCTAGTAGCGACTGTCTTCATCACCACTAAATATTTACCGCCAAAACTCACTCATAACTGTATATAAAAGTTAAAATTTGCGAATCATAAATAAATAAAATAATAAACGACAGAATTTATTTTAATAAAAAAAAAATTATCATGATAGGTTTCTTAACAGGACAACCGAGAAGCGGCCCCCTCTCCATAGCCGTTCCTTTAAACACGTCAGACATTGAACGAATCCACGGAGGGGTTGTCGCCGTTCTTGTGAGCGGTAATCTCGACAACAAATGAGCCGAGGAAACTTATAACACAATTTGTGTCGAGTTTCATTGACGAGACTTGAGGTTTAAAATCACTACTTGGCAAATCTTTCTACTCCTTCACCTGGCTGGCGTCGGCACCATACTTTCTCACTTAATACTTATGAGTTGATCATCCTGGGAATTACTGTACGTTACTACTGTATAATTATTATTATTATTATTATTATTATTATTATTATTATTATTATTATTATTATTATTATTATTATTATTATTATATCATCATTGTTACTTATTATTATTATCATTATCAATATTATTATAATCAATATTATCATTGTTATTATTATCTTTATCATTATCAATATTATTATTATCATCAATATTATTATTATTATTATTATTATTATTATTATTATTATTATTATTATTATCATTATTATTATTATTATTATATTCTTATTATTATTCTTATTATTATTATTATTATTATTATTATTATTATTATTATTATTATTATTATTATTATTATTATACTGTTAATTCTTTATCTTGTTTGTTTTAGTTGTGTCTGGTGCCAGGCGTCTCTGCCTGTCTCTATACTACCAGTCAACAGAACCCATAAACACACTACAACCTAAGCATTATATTGATCTATAGTAATTCAGTGTTACACAGACAGCCACCAAGAACAAAGATATACTGTACAATATCAATAGTTTATTATTGCTTGAGACCAAACCTGACATTCACATACTGAAATAAAATACACGGTCAGTACACCAATTAACTGCTCCTGCGTTTCCGTGTACTCTACCAAGCTCCTCATATATTTGCAAGATTATCGTAGAGTCAAACAACCTACAGACACAGTTAATGACCAAGAGCAATAACTACTTTTAAAATATTCCTTCAAACAGCTGCTTCACCATTCTTGGCCGACATTAATATTCATTTTATCGGTCTTGTCTACTTAATTATACATCAAAGGTATTTTCAGCATCCCTCCCTCCCTCCCTCCCCTTCCTCCTCCCTCCCTCCCTCCCTCCTTCCTCCCTCCTCCCTCCCTCCCCTCTCCTCCTCCCTCTCACACATCTAAGGTATTCTCAACATGGCTTCCCGTTGTTTTGTTTCTCAAATTCTTCTTCATCCTGATTCATTTTTTTTACAACTGTATAACAGCAACGCGCAGCACGAGTGTTCAGTTCTCCGTGTGGTCTTTGGCATCCATTTCTCGTCTAGTCTTTATCATTTACTGTACCCTCGCTGCTTTTCTTAATCCTTCTATAATTCCTATTCCATTTTCATTATATTTCATTTTCAATACTTATGTCTTCAGAATTCTTCGCAAAGTCTTTGTTCGCCACTTTCTGTGTCTGAGGATCATGTAAAATTTAGGTTAGGTTAAGTTAGGTTAGGTTAGGTTAGGTTAGGTTAGGTTAGGTTAGGTTAGGTTAGGTTAGGTTAGGCTAGCGTTAGCGTTAAGGTGTTTAATTAATACATGAAATACGGTGGGGTGGTTAATATTCAGGTGATTCGTGTTTGTTTACATACATGCACAACTCGTCTCTTCAAGTAGAAAAGTTATAGAATATCGATTGAAGAGTCTCTGATTCACCTCATTTACCGACTTCACCCTCATCTTTCCCCATAACACATAATTTTTTAAGTACGTTGATACATCTCGCCCTCTTTAACTCTCTCTCTCTCTCTCATCACGGTTATAAAGTCACTTCCTTATCACGTTCAGTTTCCTCACTTGTTTTGTTCTTTGTGTTCATATATTCACCTTTTTCTTATAACTCTTTTTCTTATTCCAGTATTCAATACACTTTTTAATTTTCAAATTCACTTCCTCCTTTTCTCATTGGTTCTAAACTCACTTTCTATTTTTATCTTCCTCACTTTCTTAATAAAGGATTACACTCACTTTCTAATTAACAAGTTCACTGCGGACAAGTGGTAGTGAAGATAACACCATTAACATATGGAACACTATTAATGGTGTTTCGTTACGTCAGGTATAAAACTCCACCTCTTAGTCGTGTTTCCTTCACTACCATACTACCACTCATAACTTTCCCATTATCTAACTTTCTAATTCAGGTTCTAACCCACTTTCTACCTATTCACTTTCGCACATTTTACGCAGTTTCTCGCTAAGGTAATAATTTCGTTGTCTACTTATTTCCAAGGTCAATTTCCTCACTTTCTAGTTAAATATTTGTATCTTTTTCTTTTAATATTTTGAATAATAATAATAATAATAATAATAATAATAATAATAATAATAATAATGATAATAATAATAATAATAATAATAATAATAGTGAAGGCAGTAACATTTCACTTAATTAAAACAGTATAAGTTCAACATCATCTCACCGCCACCATAAACCTCGCCAGGTAAGGTGTTAAAATCCCATCAATCACAGGTAAGATAAATGCTCCTACTCAGGTACCCTTTAAATAGCTACAGTATATTACCACGATTAATATAACAATATTATAATAAAATATCTTGTCTTATATCGAGTATAAGTAAATATTATCATTAAATATATATGATTATAGAGTTAAAATATAGCCTCAGTTATATCTATCGTATGTAAATAAAATCACCAAAATCGCAAGGTAGATGATTATTTTCTTACATTGTATTTAAGAGAGAAAATGTCTTTGATTATGATCCACAACAGGTTATTAAGATCATCAAAAGAATGAAATTAAAAGCGTATGTCTACTTAAGAGTATGATCGACGGATAAAAACCCTCATTATAAAACATAATCCCGAGTCTATTCATCATAGTTAGAACATTTCCTCTTCATGACTCACAGAAAGAAGACACTGGAGACAAGAGGAGATTTACTGAACAAAAAGATATTTCTTCCCACATCCACGTTAAGTAGGACAAATATTCTCGTTTAGATCCATTACAAGTATATAATATTCTCCTTCACATCCACCCCAAAAATAGAGAGAGTAAAAATAAATAGTTTTTTTAGTAGAGGACGTCTCGCTCTTACTGCTACCACCACCACTTGAGCACGTCGGCTCAACCTACAATAACAAACTCACAAGAAGAACTAGCTCCTGAAGAAGCCCTTTGAGAGGGTGGTGGTAGCAAGAGGAGGAGGTGGAGGAAGACGAGGCGGTACGACCCTCTGTGACTCACGTTTATGACGACTCTCTCGCAGTAGTCGTGGTCGTGCGGAATGGGTTCGAAGTTTCCCGTCCCTGTGTAGTTGGTCTGAGTATTGGGGCCGTCGTCATCTTGGCTACTGAGCTTGGGTAGTGACCTGAAACATAAGAGGACATGTCTTAGTACAGGTGTGTCAAGGTGTGGGTTAAGACATGAAACACAAAAGACATGTTGTAGTACAGGTGTGTCAAGGTGTGGATTAAGACATGACACAGAAAAGGACATGTTTTTGTACAAGTGTGTTAAGATGTGGGGTAAAACATGTAACACAAAAGGACATGTCTTAGTACAGGTATGTCAACGTGTGGGTAAGACATGAAACACAAGAGACATGTTGTAGTACAGGTGTGTCAAGGTGTGGATTAAGACATGAAACACAAAAGGACATGTTTTTGTACAGGTGTGTCAAGGTGTGGGGTACAACATGTAACACAAAAGGACATGTCTTAGTACAGGTGTCTCAAGGTGTGGGTTAAGACATGAAACACAAGAGACATGTTGTAGTACAGGTGTATCAAGGTGTGGATTAAGACATGAAACACAAAAGGACATGTTTTTGTACAGGTGTGTCAAGGTGTGGGTTAAGACATGAAACACAAAAAAAGGACATGTTCTAGTACAGGTGTCCAAGGTGTGGGTTAAGACATGAAACACAAAAAAGGACATGTTTTGCACAGTTGTGTCATGGTGTGGGTTAAGACATGAAACATAAGAGACATGTCTTAGCACACACACACACACACACACACACACACACACACACACACTCGCACACACACACACACACACACACACCACACACACACACACACACACACACACACACACACACACACACACACACAACAGTAGTAGAGTAACATATCTGCAGGAAGAAATTTATATTCTACTGTACAATACTTTACTGACGAACTCACACACCACAGGACAGGAGTGACCGCTACTGACGGACAACAACAAGTGCTCTACGATGTCAACAATCACTGAGGATAATCTTGATATCACTGGTAAGTTATATCACAAGGCATAGTAATGGTTGCTGGTTGTCGAGTGAGTTGCACCGCCACTACCCTACCCACCACCAACCAATCAACTATCATAAACTGTGATGGTTGCTGAGGACGCCGGGAAGAGGAAGAAGTGTAGTCTAATGGTCATTTGTTATTGCAATCGATATGATCTAACAGTAGAGAGTTATTGATAATACAGTGTGACCATCACTGTTTTTGTTGAGTTATGTTATTTTAGAATAAGTAAACACGCACTCCAGAGAGAGAGAGAGAGAGAGAGAGAGAGAGAGAGAGAGAGAGAGAGAGAGAGAGAGAGAGAGAGAGAGAGAGAGAGAGAGAGAGAGAGAGAGAGAGAGAGAGAGAGAGAGAGTTAATTAATTTACTTATTATTAATTAATAATATAAATACTATCAGGGCGACTGGACAAGAGTATGATGAAGGTGTCAAGGTGTGTCAGCCAAGTGTTGGAGCAGCCCACCAACACCTACCTGTGGTCGGCCTCACACGAGTTCCTACCATAAATATACATTCCTCGTACCTGAACACGCAAGAATGCATTTACTGCTTGACTTAACCTAAAGAATAAACATAATATCATATAAAACTAACACCAAAACCAAACTGAGATTCAACCTTAAGCAGATAAGTTCACACATAGCACCAGTTAGTAGATAAAGCTAAGGTCCGGGATCTTTCATAAAACATCTTGTGCCTTAGTTCAGTCTGGCCTCAAGTGAAAATATCTTGTTTAGGTTGAGTTTCGGTATAACCTTACATTACATTTTTTTTTACTTTTTGTTTTTAAGTTAAGCAAAATTATGGCAGTCAGGTGCATTCCTACAGATTCAGCCAGGAGGAATATTCACGGTGTCAGACCCAGGACAGGTGCAGAACCACACTACCTCCTGGAGACGTTACCTCGGCACCAGGTGTGATCCTGAACGATATGATTCCAATTTGGAGGTTATTTTGAGAGAGAGAGAGAGAGAGAGAGAGAGAGAGAGAGAGAGAGAGAGAGAGAGAGAGAGAGAGAGAGAGAGAGAGAGAGAGAGAGAGAGAGAGAGAGAGAGAGAGAGAGAGAGAGAGAGAGAGAGAGAGAGAGTAGTGAAACGAGGCATGATGGGACCCTAGAGTGTGAATATAATCAGACACAGTATATAGTACAACTACAGTCTACATCAACTGACTGATAGACATTGACAGATAGACACATCCGATATGTTGATCCAAATCCTCATTACTTGGTGAAAATTCAATAAATGTATATCCTGATTCCCCTTGTATGACTGTCTGTCTGTTTTTGTGGCTGTGTCTGTGAGTCTGTCTGTGTTTGTCTTTTGTCTGTTTAACTATCGAATGTCTATTACCTTCAAACTTCCCAATTTGTTTCCCTGACGTCATCACTACAGAGCTATTGTGTCTTGATCAGTCCCAGGTGTGTGTGTGTGTGTGTGTGTGTGTGTGTGTGTGTGTGTGTGTGTGTGTGTGTGTGTGTGTGTGTGTGTGTGTGTGTGTGTTTGTGTGTGAGAGAATAATGCCTCAGTAGGTTGCTGCTGACCAACAGAGAATTATTTCCTTCATATTATAAATGTTCATCAAAGGTCAAGGTCACAGAGAGGTTAAGGACGAAGGTTAATGTTCTATACAAGGCACTAATATACATTATAATAACTAACTACATTCATAAATTTACTAAATGATATTTTTGGCTTGTGTTTACTTGGCACCAACACCCGTCTTCCCTTACTTGACTGATGGATGATTATTTCTTAGTTATTCACTCACTCACTCACTCACTCACTCATATCAGGGCCGAGTATTCTCTGTCATTTTAACTACTTCAAATGGATTATTAATTAATTTCCACTTTTTTCCTTTTTTCGTTCATGTAATTAATTTTGATTTGATGTTATTTTAATGATTTCATTATCTCTAATCTTGTGTGCGGACACACACACACACACACACACACACACACACACACACACACACACACACACACACACACACACACACACACACAGAAAAAATATTAAACTACTTAATAAACAACAACAACAACACATACATCTATATATACACTACATCACTTAATTACTGTAAACAACACTCGTTAAAAATAACTTTAAAACACTTGTGTATAAAATGTGTTACACTGGCCCCCCAAAATATACACCGCTGCCGGATCCATTCACCGCATATAAAAACACCCACAATGGCCGTTCGGTTACCATTATAATTGAAGCCTTGGTAATGCAGGAACACGGGTGACAATAGTCGGTGTTGAGGTCGTCCTGCTGCTCACTCAGTCCAGGGTATTTATAGTACAGAAACAATGAATAATTATATGAATTGGTGCCAGGAATAGAATATGTGTACGTTCGTGTGTAAGTAATTAATAGAATACGACTTGTGAGTGACTACAGGTACAGAGCTATGATTGAAAGATAGTAATAGTAGTAGCAGTGGTAGTAGTAGTAGTAGTACCCCTTTTTACACCTTGCTCCCACTATAATTCAGTTTATTTTGAACAGAGTTCAAAACTCGAAACAATTAAGTTTCATTCGAATCAATTCCATAAAAACGAAATCTTTGAAACAATACTCGAGACACGCTTCATAACAGTTAGATAAAGTGTGTCTGTACAGACATTTAAAAAAAATATGTGAGTCAACAGGGCAAATATTTATGACAGTGATAATATTACAATATATACACGGAAACATTATCGAAAACGAACTGTTGCACTGCTAGGAGACTGTTTGAGAGCTTTATGGGTTCGAATACCATAAGACACCCATATTCATACCTACGGTTGGCACCTGGATAATTTAATATGACAATGTATTTTGGTGATCTGTCGGTGTAATATCTGCAAGTCTGTCCAAGTAATCTGATGGAATGTCGATTTATAATGAAATGGTGTCAAAGGTAACGCAGGGGTATGGTGCAAAATTTTGTCTATATATCATAAATTTTAGTGGGAGTAAAGTGCAAAAAGGAGTAGTAGTAATAATACTATTACTTAAAGTAGTAGTAAAAGTATTAATAGTTGTAGTAGTAAAATATTAGTAGTAGAAGTAAAATTAGTAGTAGTAGGAGTAATAGTAAGAGTAGTAGTAGTAGTATTAGCAGTAGTTATGACCCATGACTGAGAGATAGCAGTAGTAATAGTAGTAATAGTAGTAGTAGTAGTAGCAGCAGCTATGACCTATGGATGAGAGATGGTAGTAGTAAAAGTAGCAACAGTAGTAGCAGCAGTAATAGCAGCAGTAGCAGTAATAGTAGGAGCAGTAGCAGTAATAGTAGCAGCAGTAGCAGTAATAGTAGCAGCAGTAGCAGTAATAGCAGCAGTAATAGCAACAGCAGTAGTAACAGTAACAGCAGTAGTTATGACCCATGAATGAGAGGGTTTAGTGAGTGAGAGTGAGTGAGAGGGAAGAGCAGGGAGAGTATTGATCACACATCCTGGCTGACAGATCTCTCCCTCAGCTGACTACTGTTGGTGATGCTGTACTGCTTGTTGGAGATGGTGTACTGCTTGTTGGAGATGGTGTAATGGTTGTTGGAGATGGTGTAATGGTTGTTGGGGATGATGTACTGCTTGTTGGAGATGGTGTACTGCTTGTTGGAGATGGTGTACTGCTTGTTGGAGATGGTGTAATGGTTGTTGGAGATGGTGTAATGGTTGTTGGGGATGATGTACTGCTTGTTGGAGATGATGTACTGCTTGTTGGAGATGGTGTAATGGTTGTTGGAGATGATGTAATGGTTGTTGGAGATGATGTATTAGTTGTTGGAGATGATGTCATGGTTGTTGGGGATGATGTAATGGTTGTTGGAGATGGTGTCATGGTAGTTGGAGATGATGTACTGCTTGTTGGAGATGGTGTAATGGTTGTTGAAGATGATGTAATGGTTGTTGGAGATGATGTAATGGTTGTTGGAGATGATGTAATGGTTGTTGGAGAGGATTTAATGGTTGTTGGAGAGGATTTAATGGTTGTTGGAGATGATGTACTGCTTGTTAGAGGATGGTAATGGTTAAGATAGTTGTTGGGATGGTGTAATGGTTGTTGGAGATGATGTAATGGTTGTTGGAGATGATGTAATGGTTGTTGGATGATGATGTTATTATTGTTGGAGATGGTGTATTGGTTGTTGGAGATGATGTATTAGTTGTTGGAGATGGGTATGGCTGTTGGAGATGATGTATTTGTTGGAGATGGTATTGGTTGTTGGAGATGATGTATTAGTTGTTGGGGAGATGCAGGGAGGTGGAGATGATGAACTAGTTGTTGGAGATGGTATTGGTTGTTGGAGATGGTAATGGTTGTTGGAGATGGTGTATTGGTGTTGGAGATGATGTAATGGTGGTTGGAGATGGTGGTTGGAGATGGTGTATTGTTGGAGATGATGTATTAGTTGTTGGAGATGGTGTATTGGTTGTTGGAGATGATGTATTAGTTGTTGGAGATGGTGTATTGGTTGTTGGAGATGATGTAATGGTTGTTGGGGATGACGTAATGGTTGTTGGAGATGATGTATTAGTTGTTGGAGATGGTGTATTGGTTGTTGGAGATGATGTAATGGTTGTTGGAGATGGTGTATTGGTTGTTGGAGATGATGTAATGGTTGTTGGAGATGATGTAATGGTTGTTGGAGATGGTGTATTAGTTGTTGGAGATGGTGTATTAGTTGTTGGAGATGGTATAATGGTTGTTGGAGATGATGTAATGGTTGTTGGAGATGGTATTAGTTGTTGGAGATGGTAGTTGTTGGAGAAGCAATGGTTGTTGGAGATGGCGTATTGGTTGTTGAGATGATGGGTTGAGGTTGATGATGACTGGTTGTTGAGATGATGTAATGGTTGTTGGAGATGATGTATTAGTTGAGATGATTGGTTGTTGGGGATGATAATGGTTGTTGGAGATGGTGTATTGGTTGTTGGAGATGATGTAATGGTTGTTGGAGATGATGTAATGGTTGTTGGAGATGGTGTATTGTTGTTGGAGATGATGTAATGGTAGATGGTGTATTGGTTGTTGGAGATGATGTATGGTTGTTGGAGATGATGTATTAGTTGTTGGAGATGGTATAATGGTGGTTGGAGATGGTGTATTGGTTGTTGGAGATGGTGTATTGGTTGTTGGAGATGGTGTATTGGTTGTTGGAGATGATGTATTAGTTGTTGGAGATGGTATAATGGTGGTTGGAGATGGTGTATTGGTTGTTGGAGATGATGTATTAGTTGTTGGAGATGGTATAATGGTGGTTGGAGATGGTGTCTGTTGTTGAGATGGTATAATGGTGGTTGGAGATGGTGTGTTGGTTGTTGGAGATGATGTGTTGTTGGAGATGGTATAATGGTGGTTGGAGATTATTGGTTGTTGGAGATGATTGGTCTTAGTTGTTGGAGATGGTATAATGGTGGTTGGAGATGGTGTATTGGTTGTTGGAGATGATGTATTAGTTGTTGGAGATGGTATAATGGTGGTTGGAGATGGTGTAATGGTTGTTGGAGATGATGTATTAGTTGTTGGAGATGGTATAATGGTGGTTGGAGATGGTGTATTGGTTTTTGGAGATGATGCATTAGTTGTTGGAGATGACGCTACACACCCATAACCATCAATATACATCACCACCCACACCCACCAACAGCATCACCCACCCACACCACCACACCCACCCACAGCCTCGCCCACACCCAATCCACAGCCTTGCCCACACCCACCCAAACACCACCCACACCCACCCACAGCCTAACTCACAACCACCCACAGCAACACTCACATCCACAGCACCACCCACACCCACCCACACCATCATCCACAGCACCTCCCTGCCCACACCCACCCACCCCCTCCATCCCCCACACAGCACCGCCCACACCAACACCAGGAGGTCAGGGGGGAAGGACATAAGCTTACCTCAATGGCCAGAATTTAGATGAAAACTTTGACAATGTAACTATGTATTGTTGTCAGGGGCTATCCTGTGTACACGTGTGTCTGGTTATTCTTTACCTCCTCTTCATACTTACACACACACACACACACACACACACACACACACACACACACACACACACACACCTTAGGAAGAAATAATGTCTCCATATATCTTGGACGGTCACGTTACTGTATCTCAAGGTGATACTAATTTAAGCAACGAAAGTGAAAGAAAACACGTAAAGCAATGGATAAAAGTTGAAGCTTTATGAGAGTAATAGGGAGATAAGAGGGGAGGAAGAGAAGAAGAAGGAGGAGGAGGAGGAGGAGGAGGAGGAGGAATTGAAGAAGATATGGAAGTGAACGAAATACAAGTAAAACAATGAATAAAAGTTGAAGTTAAAATAAGAATAGAAGAGGAGGAGGAAGAGGAAGGTAGAAGAAAAATCTTACAGGAAGAGAAGGCGGAGGAGGAGGAGGAGGAGGAGTAGGAGGAGGAGGAGGAGGAGGAGGAGGAGGAGGAGGAGGAGGAGGAGGAGGAGGAGGAGGAGGAGGAAGGAATTGAAGAAGAAATGTAATAAAGAGGAGAATAAATACTAATAATAACATACTGTTTAAGAAAAGTACAACACACACACACACACACACACACACACACACACACACACACACACACACACACACACACACACACACACACACACACACACACACACACACACACACACACACACACACACACACGCACGCACACATTAAACCAGCTATTAAACAGGAAGATTTAACAAAGATGAAACTACAAAACCTAATAATAATAAAAATAATGAAAACAAATATGATAATCAACAGAAAACGACGAATAATGGCTGAGTAAAAATGTGGAGAGTCTGTAAGAAAGGAGGAAGAAGCAAGGAGGAAGGAGGAAGGAGGAAGGAGGAAGGAGGAAGGAGGAAGGAGGAATTTTGGGAAGGCCCTAAAGACAATCGTAGCGTGACTGATAACGAAGTGGAGGAGAGAAGGAGGATGAAGGAGAGGTAGAGGAGAAGTGGAGGGGAGAGACAGAGAAGAGGTGGAGGAGAGAAGGAGGATGAAGGAGAGAGGAGGAGAAGTGGAGGAGAGAGGCAGGGAAGAGGTGGAGGAGAGAAGGAGGAAGAAGGAGAGTAGAGGAGAAGTGGAGGAAATATGAAGGATGAAGGAGAGGTAGAGGAGAAAGGGAGGGGGAGAAATAGAGGAGAAGTGGAGGAGAGAGGGAAGATGAACGAAAAGCAAAGGCAAGGGAGACGAAGAAGACAGAGGGAGGAAGAAGGAGAGGATAAAAGGAGGAGACAGGTAGGAGCAGAGGAGAAACAGAGAAATAGTGGAGAGGGAAGATGAAGGAGGGGTAGAGAAAGAGAGAGAGATCAAAAGAAAAGGTAGAGGAGAGGTTGAAGAGAAAGAGAGAATGGAGGAAAGGCAGAAACAGGGAATAAAAGTGGATGAGAAAGAGAGGATAAATGTGGAATAAGAGCAGTGGAGGAGACACAGGAAGGAAAGGTAAGGGAGAGAATGAAGATGAAGGAAACACCAAAGAGAAAAAAAAGAGAGAATTAAAGAAAGAAGAGGAAGAGGACAACAAAGAAGAAGAAGGAGGAGGAGGAGGAGTAGGAGGAGTAGGAGGAGGAGGAGTAGGAGGAGGAGGAGGAGGAGTAGGAGTAGGAGGAGGAGAATGAAGAAGTGAATAAGGAATAGGTGAAAACTGAAGAGTAGGAGGCGAATGAAAATGAGAATGAGGAAGAAGTAAAAACTGAAGAGAAGAAGGAGGAAGAGAGAGAAAAAACTTATGGATAACGAAAAGAAGGAAGAAGGGAGGAAGAAGAATTAGAGTAGGGAATAAAAACAAAGAGGAGAAGGAAAAGAAAAAAAAAAGGGAAGAAGAGGAAGAAATGGAGACGGAAGACAGAAAATAATTTGAAGGAAGAGAAGCAGGAAGAGATAAAAAATGAAAACTGAGGAGAAAACAGAAGAAGAAGAAGAAGAAGAAGAGGAAGAAGACTAAAATATTAAAAAAAGAGCAAAAGAAGGAACTAAGTAAAAAGAGAAGACATAGTGTGAAGGTGAGAGAGTTGCCTGCATTATTGTGAGAGTTGGGGAGAACGGAGGAAGGAGAGAGGGGGGAGGACGAGGAGGTGAAGGAGGAGGAGGAGAGAGTAATAGTTGGAAGAGAGAGACAGACAAGAGATATAGCGACGGAAGATGAGAGAGAGAGAGAGAGAGAGCAGATGGTGACGACATTGAAGGTGATGGAAGCATCGTGCAGGTGTCCTGGTCGGCTCGGGCGGCCCTGCTGCTGCTCTGCCACCCGCCGCCACCCTCCACCATGTAGCCACCCTCCACCATGGTCGCCACCGCCACCCTCCACCACACCGTCGTTTCCACCACCACGCTGCCGCCAACCCCCCACCACGCTGTCACTGCCACCCACCACCACGCTGTCACTGCCACCTCCACCACGCCACTGCCACCTCCACCACGCGCCACCCTCCACCACGCCGCCACCGCCACCCTCCACCACGCCGCCGCTGCCACCCTCCACCACCACCACCCTATACCACACGCCATCAGCCTACACGAACACTCCACCATACTCTAACATAACGCCTCTACCACCGCCCACAACCTACCACGCGATTTCTCAACATTACTATCTACCACCACCTATCAACCATCACTATCACCATCACTACCACTACCACCATTACTACCACCCTTCCCCCACTCATCACCACCACTACCACCATCACCACCACTACCACCATTACTAACATTACCCTCCTCCACTCATCACCATCACTACCACCATCACCACCACTACCACCATTACTGTTACCACCTTCCCTCCACCATCACCACCACTACCACCATTACCCTTCCCTCACTCATCACCACCACTACCACCATCACCACCACTACCACCATTACTGCCATTACCCTTCCTCCACTCACACCACTCATCCACTCATCACCACCACTACCACCATTACCACCACTACCACCATCACCACCATCACCACCACTACCACCATTACCCTTCCCTCCACTCATCACCACCACTACCACCATCACCACCACTACCAGACTTGTAAAACACTATAATAAGCATTACCATCATCAACCATGCTAAGCGCCACCACAACTACCGCTCAATATACCAAGCATTACAACCACACTGTCTGAACACGTTCTAAACACTCCCATAACCACAACTACCACCAAACACTACCACTACCACAACTACCACCAAACACTCCCATAACCATGACTACAACAACCAACAAACACTACCACAACTACCACCAAACACTCCCATAACCATGACGAACACCAAACACTACCATAGCCACAACTACCACCAAACACTACCACTACCACAACTACCAACAAACACTACCACAACTACCACCAAACACTCCCATAACCACAACTACCAGCAAACACTACCACTACCACAATTACCAACAAATATATAACCAGGGCACACACACACACACACACACACACACACACACACACACACACACACACACACACACACACACACACACACACACACACACACACACACACACACACACACACACACACACACACATTGAAATTATCAAACTTTACATAAATAAACTTAATAATAATAATAATAATAATAATAATAATAATAATAATAATAATAATAATAATAATAATAATAATAATTCCTTAAATAAATATAACTTAAGATTTTTTACAAATTATCACTTCACTCAAATTCATCTTAATCATTTCAGTAAACATTAAGAATAAGTGAAAATGAGAGCAGACAGCAACAGGCCACCAGCAGACAGCAACAAGCCAGGTGGAGACAGCAACAGGCCAGGTGGAGACAGCAACAGGCCACAGCAGACAGCAACAGGCCAGGTGGAGACAGCAACAGGCCAACAGCAGACAGCAACAGGGCAGGTGGAGACAGCCGTCATTCACCTCCCCCCCCAATAAAGGGACCGGGAGGCAACACGTACTACTATGAATTAAAAACTACCCACAACGACACCGCAGAACCATTTATGTTTCAAGCGACATGAACCTAACCAAACCTCCCTACCCGACGGTCCTAACCAAACCTCCCTAACCTTCACCCCACCTACCCGACGGTCCTAACCAAACCTACCTAATCTTCACTCTACCTACATCACCTATCCGTCGGTCCTAGGGGAAGGGGAAGGGTGGGGATGGTCTTGGTTAGGTTGGGCTCAGATTAGGATTTGGTAGCTCGCGTTGTCTGCTTAGAAAATTAAGGAAAGATGGATTTAGTGGTACGGTTGGTGGGTATCTTTCCAGGTTTCTTTACGCCATTTTCCTCTGTCTACCCAGCAGTAATTGGGAACCTGGATGTTAATCGATTACGCAGTTCAATTCTGGTCACCGTATTACAGAATGGATATAGAATCCTTGGAAAGAATTCAGAGGAGAATGACAAGGCTAATCCCGGACATTGGGAACCTTGACTACAGAGACAGGTTAAAGCATCTTGATTTGCACTCCCTCGAGAGACGCAGAGTGAGGGTCGATATGTTATAGGTGTATAAATGGAAGTCAGGGCTCAACAAAGGGGACATTACAAAGGTACTCAAACTGTCCAACCAGGAGCGAACTCGTAACAATGGTTTTAAATTAGGCAAGTTTAGATTTAGGCGCGAAATAGGTAAACACTGGTTTGGAAACAGAGTAGTGGACGAGTGGAACAATTTACCAAATATCATCATAAACTCGAATACGCTGGATAGCTTCAAACATAGGTTGGATGAATATATGAGTAATAGGGGTTGGGTGTAAATGGAACTGCCCAGTATGGGCCAATAGGCCCGCTGCAGTTTCCTCCATTCTTATGTTCTTATGTTCTTATTTGCAGATCGTATTCCGGGGTACTGGTCAGCCAGTGCAGTTGGCGAGTTGTCTGGTCTTCTTGGACTATTCCTTGACACTGGATCATCATGCAGCTCGTTAACTCAGGGTGTGGTTGTTATGTTGGCGACAGTTTCTACACCTTAAGCAAACTCAAGCCAAGGTGGCCCAAGGGCCGGCCATCCTCGATCTCGAGGGGCAACCATTATTATCTTTTCAGGTTGAACAATTCTTCATATCTCCAAAGTAAATCTTCTCAATATATATTGTATATACAAAGTGTGTGTGTGTGTGTGTGTGTGTGTGTGTGTGTGTGTTACTGGCCGTGATATGTTATTTGTCATCTTACCTGTGAATTTCCCATGATTCTCTTAACTCATGATATATTTAGATATATGTTTCAAAAGGGAGATTATTTAACCCTTAAGAAAAATAAATAAATTTTAGAGTAAACGTAAATAAAAGAATACTGACTCATAAACTAAGACACAGAGATGTCTTAGACTGAGGTGTGTTAATGACGCTCTCGGTCAAGTTGAGTCGCCAGCCATGAGTGACCCACGGACATGATGGGGTGACCTACCACACTCCTCACTCACCCAACTGTTCCCGGTACAGTCAAATACAATTCCCCAGACTTTATTCACGACGCATTTATATCGTAACTTAAACGAGCCAATTACATGTGTACTCGCCTTTCTAGTTAATGATTCTAGGGGGTTTTATGACTTGTCGTCCACATGTAGTTACAAGAGCTTAATAAAATATGTATGAGAACACACACACATGCCTCTGAGAGTTACTTAAAAGAAAACTCGTCATTAAAACATTTACGTAAAGAAAACTGCTGAAGAAGTAACAAGAAGAACCCTTAAGAAGACCCGTACTGAAGGAGGCGCCAAGATTTTACAACTTTAGAGTTGGTCAACGACTACCAGGCAGGCTAACACAACTACCACCAGACAGGTTATCACCACCCACTACCACCAGGAAGACTATCACCACTACCAACCACCAGGAAGACTATCACCACTACCCCCACTACTAACTCTACCACCACCAGGTAGGCTATCACCACAACCACCACTAATATTGTCATCATTAAGCACGCCATCACCACAATGACAACTACTACCACATACCACACATCACCAAGTCGGCCATTGCCATACGAAAGTTTCAGAAACACAACCACCACCACTACCACACACACACACACACACACACACAGAATATATTAGGGTACGAACCCATAGAGTCACAAAAGGTCCAAAACCACTTAGAAAAATATTTTACTAAAACCAAGAGATGATTTGAAAATTAAGATTCCCCTTAAACCACATTAAAATCTTATCTAATATATAATGTATAAAATAAATAAAATCCCTTTATAACCACTTCACAAACAAACAAATCCACTCCTATGTTTATAATCCCCCCCAAAAAAACATCAAACCTTAAGTGTCTAAATCCCCTAAACCCCAGAGAAAAAAATAATCCCTATATATAAATCCTTCTCCAGACACCCCACTTATATATTTAAACCCAAACCAAGAACCTAAATACCATATAAAACCACAGGAAAAAAAATGCTTGATTAGAATGACTCGCTGTTCAACCTCCGTACATGACAATAAATTTTTCCCCACAGACTAAAAAAAATAAAAATAAAAAACCTCGGTAATGGAATTTTCTTTGTTTCCATTATTGACTTAGGCTAATGAGTGAGATGTCGGGTAGAAGCCAGTGGACCGAGGGAAGAGGTGGAGGTGGAGGAAGAAGAGAAGTGCAGGAGTGAGGGGTGGTGACGCGGCGGGGTGAGCGGCGTCTCCGGGTTTAGTAGTGGTTCGCCTTTAGTTTCTGGGAGAGGAGGAGGAGGAGGAGGAGGAGGGGAGTAAGATGGAATAACAGGAAAACAGAGGAAGAGGAGAAGGAAGGAGGAAGGATGGGATGGAACTACAGGATAACAGGGAAGGAGGAGGAAGAAGGAGCGACTTAGCTGGCAACTCTTCTACTCCTCCTCTTGAGTTTCCTCCTCTCCTTTTCTTCCCTCTACCCCTTCTCTTCCTCCTCCTTTGCCTCGAGTCTCTTCCCCTCCTCTCATCTTCCTCTTCGTCCTGTTTCTTCTCCTCCATTCCCCTCCTCTTCTACCAGCTTCTTTTCTTTTCCTTTCCTTCTCCTTCCCTCCCCTCCTCCTCCTCCTCCGTCAGTATATTGCCTCCACTGGAGCAAGAATATCACTGGTCCTCGCCAAATATCGGGTAAACATTAATATCCAAAAAGCAGCAGAGTGAATATTGTAGTTCATGTAGGCGAGTCAAGCACAATACATGGCGACCCACCCAATATAAGAACACCTGCTAAATATCTGGTGAGCTGGCGAGCATCTGGCGAACAGGTATATTTGACGATCTGGCAAGTATTTGGTGAACAGCTAAATATTTGGCGAAGTGGCGAGTATTTGGCAAACTGGTAAAGAAATGGCGAAGTGGCGAGTATTTGGCGAACTGGCAAATATCTGGCGAACTAGCGAGTGTCTGGCGAGCTGGTAAATATTTGGCGAATTGGCAAGTATCTGGCGAACTGGAGGGTATCTGGCGAACTGGTAAATATTTGGCGAACTGGTTAATATCTGGTGAACTGGCGAATACTTGACGACTTGGCGAATGGTCTGGTAATTTAATGAAGTATACTACTCGGGTTGGACACACACACACACACACACACACACACACACACACGAATACAAGAGGTAAGACATAAGACAGACGCTAATTATCCTAACAGGTAACTTTGTTTACATCCTGGCAGAGCTAAGTGTTGCCACGAACAAGATGAGAGAGAGAGAGAGAGAGAGAGAGAGAGAGAGAGAGAGGTAAATGAGGGGGGAAGCATTAGGAGAGGATGAATAGTATAGAGAAGTGGATTAGAAGATGGGAAGTAAGAAGACACGAGGAAGAAGATGGAGGGACATGCATGGATGAGAAGGATTATATGAGAGCCAGAGAAGAAAGACCCGACCCGATAATAAACGTGGGATTAACAAGACACTCGTGAAGATGGAGGAAGAGGAAGATGATGAAGGGAGAGAGGTAGAAGAAAGGAGGAGGATGTCGAGGGAGAAAGTATTCGTGCCTTTATGAATTTTCCTCCGACTGGCTATATGCTGTCTGTCCTTATCTTAGTCTGGCAGATAAAAGCAACCTAGAGTATTTGCGGAAAATGTCTTATGGGGCAATTGGTAAAGTTTGGTCGTGACGGCTGATGTAAAACTCAGAGTTATTGCAGGAGGCCGGATTCCCCTGTTCGAGTCCCAGCAACCTTTACCTTTGAACTTTTGAACTTAAAATCAAAGGGACTTTTCCCTCCCCTCTAAAAGAGACATTTATATACCAAGTTGAGCCAGAATCGGTGGTGTACAAGTGAAGGCTAGCTAACTGTCTGTCTTGCTTTCATGTCTACCTCTGCCTGGCCAGCTGACCTTCACCTCTGACCTCACAATTAATTGGGTGTTTCCTAAACTTGGAGGAAGAGTCGTATATTGTATTGGTCATCGTCTGGTGCTCACAACTCCGGTCCGTCCTCTGAGGTATAGACGGAGAGATTGACGCCAGACTTTCCCGCCGTCTGAACCTCAACTTTGACCAATAATAAAAAACAAAAAAACAAAAAAACGTTTAAATATTTCCAACACCACTGTTCTCGAATAAGCTTGTGTGAGACATTGTACGTATATGATTCATCTGGTTAACGATATTGTTCATGTTAAGTGTTTCAACTACCAGGGTTATTAAGCACCATTCACGAGACAACATTGTCGATTTTACTAAGTGTTTGAACTAGCATGATTTATCTAACCCCATTCACCCCGCGTCTTAAGTTTTCACAAGAGACAAATCCAAAAGAAATGAGAAAGACGAATAAAATAACTCTTGGTAGAGCTCATTAAAGTCGTACTTGTTATACACATGAGGCAACGTCGATCATTTCAAGGTGATGTTTGGCAATATAGCGTCTACTGGAATGTCAGAATCATTAACATATGTATATATTTACAATTTACAAGTCTCAGTGGTATACTTGACGAAGAATATTCGTTAATGGGGTCATAATTATTTGATCATTGATTTACAGGTATGGGACTGGTATTAGGACATTACGACACTCATTTACAGGTATGGAACTGGTATTAGGACATTAGGACACTCATTTACGGGTGTAGGTCATTAGACAATAATATATAGACAAGAAGCCGATATCAGGACATTAATTTACAGGGTAGAATTTGCGTCAATGATTTACATATCTAGAAAAAGTTGTGATATATATTTAAGGATCAGGAACCGATTTACATCCAAGGAACAGCTGTACATCTCTGCACCGTCATTATGTGTCTTAGGGCAGTGAGTGAACACGTCCTTTCTACACATATTTCCGCTGGTTGTTGACTGGTAGCATACGACGCGTGGTACAATATGGAACAGTATGGTATATTATAGTAAAAGACCTATGGAACAGTATGAGACAATATGATACAGTATAATATGTTACAAGATATATGGTACAATATTGTATAATATGTATGATTATGGTACACTATAGTACAAGACGTATGGTACACTATAGTACAAGGTGTATGGTACAATGTTATGCAAGACGACTGGTACAATGCGGTACAAAACGTCTGGTACAATGTGTTACAAGACGTCTGGTACAATGTGCTACAAGACATCTGGTGCATGATGGATGGCAAAAATTATATGGAACAAAATGCATGGTATAAAATGGTACAAGGTATATATGGTTAATGACGCATCGTACATAATATACGGTACAAAATATATGGGATACGATTATATGGTACAAGATGTGATACAGGATAGTACAAAACGCATGGCACAAGAACAATGGAACAAAACTTACGGTACCAGATATAAAGTGCAATAACTCATGGTACAACCCATTTGGTACAACATCCGCAATTGACCATAAATATACAAGCACCCACGGACGTCGGGATAATGTACAAAAATGATAAAGAGGAAGGTAGGGCAGGAGAGGAGAAGAAGAGTGAAAATGATTAGAGGAGAAGAGAAGGGAAAGGGAGAAGAGGAAAGGTATGGGGGAAGGAGAGAGGAGGGTAGGAAACGAAGGAGTGGAGAGGATGGAGGAAGAGGAAAGGTACAAGGGGAGGGGAAAGGAGGAAGAGAAGTAGAGGAGACGAAGAAGAGGGAAAGAGAGGAAGGTAAAGGGGAGGGAGAGAAGGAGAAGAAAACGAAGAAGAAAAGAGAGGAAGGTAAGAAAATAAAGAGAAGGAGAAAGAGATGAAAAGAACAAACATGACAGACAACAACCAAGAAATTATATCAATAAACAACTCTTATACCACAAACAAATAGCCAAACAATATAAACTATCCCTCACTCATAAACAACATACACCACACATGTCAGTGAAGGTGTGACTGTGTATTCACGCGTTGGCCATATGACTATTAAAAAACTAGTCCTATCCTACAAGACGAAGACAATAGTAAATATAATATAATACTGAAATGAATTAAATTGAATAAACAAAATGGTTATAATAAAAAATGAATTGCTATTTTTTC
The DNA here is from genome assembly GCF_018991925.1 of Homarus americanus. NCBI lineage: Eukaryota > Metazoa > Arthropoda > Malacostraca > Decapoda > Nephropidae > Homarus > Homarus americanus. The sequence goes on from NW_024757251.1 coordinate 69,018, forward strand.
TTTCCCAAGACACAGCAGCACAACACGAGAGAGGAAGCAATCAGCAAGTCGGGAAAAAAGGAAAAGAAGCAGAATGAAAAGACGGAGAAGGAAAAGGAGAAGAGGGAAAGGAAAACAAGGAAGAGGAAAGGAGGAAGAGGAGGAGAGGGAAAGGGAGATGGAGGATGGGGAAAAGAGGAGATGGGGGAGAACGAGGGTAAAAGGCGGAGGAAGAAAGGGAGGGGAATAAGGGTGGAAAGGCGGAGGAGTAATGGGGAAAGGAGCAGGAGAAAGGGGGAAAGGAGGAAAAGAATAAAAGAAGGGGAGATGCAGAAAAAAGAGGAAGAGGAGAAGAACAAGTCGATTTGGAGGAACGAAAGAGAGGGAGAGAATAACTATTTAGAGGAAGATTAAAATACCTGTAAGTTAAATAGAAACCAAAATACCTGTTTGCCAAGTAAAAACCAAATTAACCAAAATAACTACGTCAATTACTCCTAGATACCAGAATACCTGCAAGTCAATTAGAAACCCAAATACAGGTAAGTGGAAAACTTTTTAACATGTACGTAAACTGAAAATTACTACCATAACAAGTTGATGACAATAAATGGATAAATGGCGCGGTATTTACATATTTTTTTTTAAACAGGAAACTTTTAACAATATATACGTTAACGGCAAACTTTTAACGCGACTGTAAACAGGACGAAGCCTCGACGTGTGAAGTGATAGGAACACGTACCTAAATGTAAACAATACGCAACCTGGATATAATCAACCCAAAATATCTATACAAGAAACATTAAAACAACTTTCATTTAACCAACAATAAACTAAATAATAATAATAATAATAATAATAATAATAATAATAATAATAATAATAATCATAATAATAATAATAATAAATGCATAAAACAGCGTGAATTTAATCAACAAAAAATATTACTCCAATAAAACAATATACAAGCCGGATATAAATAAACAGTAAACAACCGAACATAAACTGGAAACAACGTGGATATAAAAAACAAACAGAACTTCCAAAACAAGAGTTGCCAACTAGTATTTTTTCTGTCAACAATGGACTCTATTTAACCTGTAATAAAAACTATAATGGTGGAGGTGAGAGTGGGGGTGGAGTGGGTGGTGAGAGGGGTGAGAGTAGGGGAGAAGGGAGTGGGGGTGAGAGGGGGTGGAGTGGGGGGGAGAGTGGGGTGAGAGTGGGGGTAAGAGTGGGGGGTGAGAGTGGGGTGAGAGTGGGGGGAGGGGGTGGAGAGGTGAGGGGTGAGGTGGGAGTGGGGTGAGGTGGGGGTGGAGTGGGGTGAGTGGCGGTGGACTGGGGGTTAAAGTGGGGCTGGGGTGGGAGGTGACTGTAGGGGTGGGTGGGGGGTTGGAGTGGGGTGGAGTGGATGTGGAGGATGGTTGGGTGAGTGTGGGAGTGGGGTGGGGGGTGAAAGTGGGGATGGGTGGGGGTTGGGGTAGGGGAGGGGTGGGGGTGAGGGGTTGGGTGGGGGGTGGGGGGAGAAGGTTTGCACACAACTCATGACCTACAACCCTCTGAGAACGATGATTTAAGATACAACCTTCTAAGGACGATCGTTTAAGATACAACCCTCTGAGGACGATGGTTTACAATTTAAACTATAACCTTTTGATGATAATAGTCAAAGGTATAACTCTTGATGACGATCACTTGAACTATATTCTTGAAGGTGTTATACAATAGCTCTCACATGGTTATGAATTACATCACTTGTATTATTTTTATAATATTGCCGACATGAAAGAAATAGTAAGGCAAAATAAGTAAATAAGTAAAGGGAAATATACAATTAATGACAATTATATGTTATAGCTTTTTGCGAAATTGGACCTCTTGCAGAAATATCAAATAGCTGTTGACCTTTTTGCATTAAAGCATTGAATGTCAGGCCAGGGTTATGTTATGTTATGTTATGTTATGTTATGTTATGTTATGTTATGTTGTGCTATGTTATGTTAGGTTAGGTTATGTTAGGTTATGTTAGGCTAAAGGTCTGGCATTTAATGTCATTATGCAAAAAGGTCAGTTGTTTCGCCTTTTTGCAAAAGGGGTAAATTCGTAAAAACTGTAAAATACAACACAGATTTAATGCCAACATCTCCAAGGCTGTTCAAGTAGGGCGGTCAATGACTGTGTTGATAATATAGCTCATGAATGATACGACCTACAACCTTCATACTTGACTTATTATAAATACATTCACTATAAAACAAAAAATATAACTGCTATGTTTTTCTGGGGGTTAATATGCCAGAGGTCTAGTTCTTAACTTTGAAAACAAACATAAAAAATGCCTGAATTTGCACCTCGTTGCAGACAAGCTTAGCTCATTTAACTACTTATTAGTCAAAAAGATCTGTTTCCCTTATGTAAATACCTACCTCTCCTTCCCACAGACCTTGAGTAAGATACACCAAGTACAGATACGTGACGGCCCTGTTTTTTCTTGTTTTCTTTCTTCTTCTTCATTCCCCGTCGTCGATCACGAACCTTGGGGGAAGTAGTTAAGTGTAATTTACTTTCCCAGGTGAAGCACAATTACGCAATCAACTCTGGTCTCAAAGGTAACCACGGCCAGGCACTTACCCCAGACGAGAGACCTCACATACCTTCACTATCTGGCAAGGAGTAAGGTCACCTGATCCGGGTATATTTTTCAAATTATTGTTATAAATAAAATAAACTACACATATCGTCAATAAATCATCGTAAGTAGGACGTATTTTAATATTTTCTTCTTGTGTAAGAATAAGAGAATTTATTACGTAAACAAGAGGAGTTGGAGATACCCGCAACAAATCGTGGGAAATAAGAGACACATTGCCTACATTCCTTATTGCATCGATAAATAAAGAGTATTTACAAAGAAAACAGCATCTATAACACATCAGAAATCAGGCAAACACGAGACATTTTATAACAAAACAGTAAGGAGGTTTTCAGACCGGTCTTTTGCTCCTACTTGACGTAAATACATCTCAGGTTTTTCTTGAGCGGGCTTGACCTACATGTCATAATGTAAGCCGTTGATATACATATATATATATATATATATATATATATATATATATATATATATATATATATATATATATATATATATATATATATATATATATATATATATATATATATATATATATATATACGTGTGTGTGTGTGTGTGATAATAACAAAGCCACAGACTTTAAAACAAAAATTCGATTTTTGCTTCAGAATAATTACTCTCAAAATGTAAGGAAAAAAAACCCAACTTACACACACACACCCTACATTCTAACCCCAGGTACACACACCCTGTATTTCACATAATATCTCTACACACACATCCCCCAAAACACTCCCTCTACACACATCCCCCAAACACCCCCTACCCCACCGATCATGAAATTAAACCCAAAAATTCGAGAGATATTATGGCCCTTTCTTGACCGCCGAATTCATGTAGACTTTCCTCCTGGATCTTAGGGGATTTTCAACACCCTGAGTAGATTTTCCAGTCAGCTGACCCAAGAAAGAATCGGGAGCTAAGAAGATTTGCCGCGGGAGCTTTTTCATTCTGTAAAAGGTCGGTATTTTATGGCAATTTTATGTATAATATAGCGGGGAACATATCGGTAGGTGTGACTATTATAGGCATATTATGTCAGTTTGGATGCCAGTATTTATGGCCATTTTAAGAATAATATGTCGGTACTTATGTCTATTTTAACCCTTTCGCTGCGTTTCCTACACTTGTCATTTTATTCTGGCTACCACCAGACGATTTTATTCAGCTTAGGGTAACCTCCTGCAGCCAAGGGGTTTAGGATATGTTGGTATTTGTGACTATTTCAAGGAAAATATGTCAATATTAATAGATAGTTTGAGGATATTATGACCGCAGGATTCCAAACGTTTCTGACAATCAAATTTGTTGAACTAATCCTTGATAAATGTAAATCTTGAGTAATTATATTAAGGTAACTATTGATAACTGCTTCGCCCCAATTACCTATATTAATGTAAGATATATTTCACACACACACATATATATATATATATATATATATATATATATATATATATATATATATATATATATATATATATATATATATATATATATATATATATATATATATATATATATATATATGTGTGTTGTGTGTGTGGGATGTTGTTAATACTGTACTGGTTAGGTTAGGTTAGGTTATAAAGGAATATGCCAATGTGAGGTATGAAAAAGAGATTGAATGAACGAGAGAGAGATAAAGACTGTAAAAGAAAAGAAAGAGAGAGAGAGAGAGGAGAGAGAGAGAGAGAGAGAGAGAGAGAGAGAGAGAGAGAGAGAGAGAGAGAGAGAGAGAGAGAGAGAGAGAGAGAGAGAGAGAGAGAAATTCACAATAACTCTAGAATAATGGAGAAGAAAACTAAAACAAGATAAACATTAGGGTCAGAAATTGGCGACTCACCATAATTCAAGAGGTAGGCAGGAGAGACGGGGAAGAGTAATACATAAGAGAGTAATTAAACAACACAGATGATCAAGAGGCACTGCAACAGAGGACAGAAAAAAACAGGGTTGAGACATCATGATAAACAGAGGAATTAGAAACACAAACAAAGGAAAAGGCATAGAAAACAAATATGCGATAAAGATTAATTAAATACAGCAGTTAACAGAGCAACAAAAACACAACAGATATGGAAGGAATCAAAACATAAAGGAGGAATGAAAAGTGTGAGCCACCATTCTTCAGGAGCCAGGGGGAGCCAGGGGAGCAAGGGGAAGCAAGGGGAGCGAAGGGGAGGCAGGGGAGGCAGGCGGTCACTCCCCAGGGTGGACTAGCCAAGAACACGTAATATTTCTTCCTTGAACGTGGGCAGGCAGGCAGGGGGGGAAGGAGGAGGAGGGAGAGGAAGGAGGGAGGGAAGGAAGGAGGGAGGGAGGAGGGAGGAGGGAGGGAGGGAGGAGGAGGGAGGGGGAGGGGGAGGGAGGGAGGAGGGGAAGGAGGGAGGGAGGGAGGGAAGGGAGGAGGAGGAAGGAAGGAAGGAGGGAGGAAGGAGGAGGGAGGGAAGGAGGGAGGGAGGAAGGAGGAGGAGGAGAGTAGAGGGGTGAGGAAGACGGTAGGGGATGGAAGGAGGGAGGATGAGGAAGGAGGAAGGAGGAAGGAGGAAGGGAGGGAAGGGAGGAAGGAGGGAAGGGAGAACAGATGAAAGAAAGCAAGGAGGGAGGGAAGGAAGGATTGAGGATATGACATAGAGTATGGGAGGGAGGAACCTGAAATGCTGACCTTTGACCTCTAATGGTAACCTTGACATGTAGTGGTGACCTTGACCTATACTGGTGACCTTTGTTCATTACGCTTACCTAGACCTTTAATGTTGACCTTTTGACATAAATTGGTAACCTATGACCTGTAATGGTGAACTTGACCCCTCGACACGTCCATCAAAGTCTCATATATAATCAACCTGAGCGGTTCACAAGGTCAAGAAGCAGACACGAAAAAAAAACCTAACCTCCATTTGACCTTTGACCCCTGACCCTGATTGTGACACTGATGGTGATACATTGTCTACAGGTGAACCAGACGTGTATGAGGTTAGAATTAATTATCGAAGGTGGTCCAGTCGTTAAACATAGATATATGATAGATATAGATAGATAGATAGATAGATAGATAGATAGATAGATATAGATAGATAGATAGATAGATAGATAGATAGATAGATAGATAGATAGATAGATAGATAGATAGATAGATAGATAAAAAAAACACCGACAGACTAGACAAAACAAGACCTCAACGATAAGTGAAAGAAGGCGTGCGGGTGTTCGGTGTGGTGGCGTTGGCGTGGCGTACCAATCCCCCACGCCCTGGCGCGGCACCGACCCAGGCCCCGGTGGGTGAAAGCTCTAAGAGTAAATATCATACATTTTGTAGGCGTGGTATGAGGGAGGTTTCTTTACCTGGTCAATATTGCCGCTCTTAGGCCCGCCACCTTGAAAGCTAGCTCTCTCTCTCTCTCTCTCTCTCTCTCTCTCTCTCTCTCTCCCTTCTCTCACCCTATTCTAAATCCCCCTTTATCTGCCACATTTTCTCTTACCTTCCTTGTCTTTCTGTCTCCCTCTCACCTACCATCTATCTCTCTCTGTCTCTCTTCTTTATTTTCTCCCCTTTTTTACTATTCTTCGGTCCTCTCTTCTTCCTCCTCCTCCTCCTCTTCTGAAGTCCTCCCCTACTCCTCCTAGCTTTCCTCCCCTTCATAGTCTTTCTCTCTTCCTCTTTCTCCCTCCCCCCCTCTCTCTCTCTCTTTCTCTCTCTCTCCTACACCTTCTCCTTCTAGTCTTCCTTCTGTTTTTCCACTCTTTTACATTCTTCTCCACCCCCCTCCTTCCTCTTCCTAGTCTTCCTCCTCCTTCTCCTCCTCCTCGACCTAAAGCTGCCATACATATTAATGGTTGTCTACCAGGAGAACCTGTCAACACCTAGCTATAACCCCCCGCCTAGCACCTCAAGACTTCTCTCTCTCTCTGCTATTAGTGACACATTTACTGCTATATCTCTTATTCTCTTCTTAATCTCTCAACTCTCCTCCTCTTCCATTTCTCTCTTTATCTACAGCACCTTTATTTATTTATCTCTATTTCTCTCTATGCCCTCTTTTACAAACACTTCATCATTATCTGCCTTCTGTTTTCCTTTTTCTCCCCCACACCTTCACAACACCTGTCACAAACCATCGTCCCCCACAACACCTGTCACACCCACCGTCCCCCACACAACACCTGCCACACCACAACACCTGTCACACCCACTGTCCCCATCACAACACCTGCCACACCCACTGTCCCCTCTACAACACCTGCCACACCCACCGTCCCCATCACAACACCTGCCACACCCACTGTCCCCTCACAACACCTGCCACACCCACTGTCCCACTCAAAACACCTGCCACACCCACCGTCCCGCTCTAAACACCTGCCACACCCACCGTCCCTCTCACAACACCTGCCACACCACCGTCCCTCTCACAACACCTGCCACACCCACCGTCCCACTCTAAACACCTGCCACACCCACCGTCCCCGTCACAACACCTTATTTTTCTTCTTCCACCCTATTTCTCTTCCTCCACCCTCTGTTCTTCCTCCACCCTCTCTCCTCTTGCATTTACCTATTCCAGGTGAAGGTGGTGAGAACAGGTGAGAGATGAGGTGGCCGGATGACAGGTGACGTGGCCGGGTGAGAGGTGAGGTGGCCGGATGAAAGAGACAATGTGGCCGGATGAGAGAGATGGTATGGCAGGGCGACAAGTGAGGTGGCCGGGTGAGAGAGCTGATATGGCCGGGCGACAGGTGAGGTGGCCGGGTGAAAGAGATGATATGCCCGGGCGACAGGTAAGGTGGCCAGGTGACAGGTAAGGTGGCCGGGTGAGAGGTGAAGCACTAAAATCAATACACCTACCATAGCTTTTGGCCCTTTGAACTAAGAGTAAAACAAAGACCCCAGCCTCGACTACCACGCCCGTGTCAGCCCTCAAGGCTTAGCGTGATGATGATGACGACCTCCTCCTCTCGGCTGACTCTTCCGTTAAACCCTGGCTGGTATCTCCCTTGTAAGTACCACTCGAAGGTTTTTATAAATATTTTTGTAATAATAATAATAATAATAATAATAATAATAATAATAATAATAATAATAATAATAATAATAATAATAATAATAATAATAATAATAATAATAATAATAAACGGTTTATTAATAGAGTTGCAGCCGGTGGCTGAAAATATACAAACTTACATTTGATTTAGACATAATGACATGTGTGTGTGTGTGTGTGAAGGGCTAGTGTCAAAGGTCAAGGTCAAGGTTCAGGATCACAGTTCAAGGTCAAGGGTCAGTGTCACAGCCAAAGGCCAAGGGTCAGTGTCACAGCTCAAGGTCAAGGTTCAGTATCACAGCTCAAGGTACACCTCAAGGTTAAAGCTCAGTGTCACAGGTCTAGGACAAGGGTCAGTGTCACAGCCTAGGTCAAGGGTCAGTGTCACAGCCCAAGGTCAAGGGTCAATGTCACAGCTCAAGGTCAAGGTCAGTGTCACAGCTCAAGGTATAGCTCAAGGTTAAGGGTCAGTGTCACAGGTCAAGGTCAGTGTCACAGGTCAAGGGTCAGTGTCACAGGTCAAGGTCAAGGGTCTGTGTCACAGGTCAAGGGTCAGTGTCACAGGTCAAGGTCAAGGGTCAGTGTCACAGGTCAAGCGTCAGTGTCACAGGTCAAGGACAAGGGTCAGTGTCACAGGTCAAGGACAAGGGTCAGTGTCACAGGTCAAGGTCAAGGGTCAGTGTAACAGCTCAAGGCATGAGGGTTATTACCATAATATCTCTCTTAAATATTATTATCCTCGTTATTATATAAAATTACCCTCATTCATTTTTACTTTAATATATTATTAGTAATTAGTGTCATTTATTGCTAGTTACACCTACAGGATATGACGAAAATAAACAATTTGTTCCGTTTTGTTCTCGAGCTTATTCTGTTTTGTTCTCGAGTTTATTTTGTTTTGTTCTCGAGTTTATTCTGTTTTGTTCTCGAGTTTATTTCGTTTGTTCTCGAGTTTACTTCACTTATTCTAGAGTTTATTTCCTTTGCTCTCGAATTTATTCCGTTTTGTTCTCGAATTTGTTTCAATTAGCTCTCGCGTTATTTCAATTTGTTCTCGAGTTTGTATCGTTATGTTCTCGAGTTTATTCCAGTGTAGTCGCATGTTATCGGTCGGTTCGTCCTTATGCCTGACATCTACTGAAGGAATACACTCAATTTTTTCTGTATTTTTTTGTCATTATTTCTTTGATAATGATTGTAAAGTTTCTGGTAACATTTACTTTTTGCTTTGTCACAGCTGCACAATTTATCACAGGGGCCCAGTTTCATTCACAGCTGTACGGTTCCTGTCACAGCTGTACGGTTCCTGTCACGACTGTACAGTTCCTGTCACGACTGTACAGTTCCTGTCACAGCTGTACGGTTCCTGTCATAACTGTACGGTTACTGTCACCATTGTACGGTTCATGTCACCACTGTACGATTCATGTCACCACTGTACGGTTCCTGTCACAGCTGTACGGTTCCTCTCACAGCTGTACGGTTCCTGTCACAGCTGTACGGTTCCTGTCACGACTGTACGGTTCCTGTCACAGCTGTACGGTTCCTGTCACGACTGTACGGTTCCTATCACGACTGTACGGTTCCTGTCACAGATGTATAGTTCTTGGCACGACTGTACGGTCCCTGTCACAGCTGTACAGTTCCTGTCACATCTGTACGGTTCCTGTCACGACTGTACGGTCCCTGTCACAACCGTACGGTTCCTGTCACAACTGTGCGGTTCCTGTCACAACTATACGGTTCCTTTCACGACTGTACGGTTCCTGTCACAACCGTACGGTTCCTGTCACAGCTGTACGTTTCCTGTCACAGCTGTACGGTTCCTGTCACAGCTGTACGGTTCTTGTCACGAGTGCACTGATTCCTGTCACAGCTGTACGGTTCCTGTCACGGCTGTACGGTTCCTGTCACGGCTGTACTATTCCTGTCACGACTGTACGGTTCCTGTCACAACTGTACGGTTCCTGTTACAGATGCGTTTGGTTCCAGTCACAGCTGTATGGTTCCTGCCATAACTGTACAGTTCCTGTCACAGCTGTACGGTTCCTTTCACTGCTGTACGGTTCCTGTCACCATTGTACGGTTCATGTCACCACTGTACGGTTCCTGTCACAGCTGTACGGTTCCTGTCACAATAGTACGGTTCCTGTCACGACTGTACGGTTCCTGTCACGACTGTACGGTTCCTGTCACAGCTGTACGGTTCCAGTCACAGTTGTACGGTTCCTGTCACAGCTGTACTGTTCCTGTCACAGCTGTACGGTTCCTGTCACGACTGTAATGGTTCCTGTCACGACTGTATGGTTCCTGTCAGAGTTGTGCGGTTCCTGTCACAGCTGTACGGTTCCTGTCACGACTGTACTGTTCCTGACCAGTGGTTCCTGTCAGAGTTGTGCGGTTCCTGTCACAGCTGTACGGTTCCTGTCACAGCTGTACTGTTCCTGTCACAGCTGTACGGTTCCTGTCACAGCTGTACGGTTCCTGTCAAAGCTGTACTGTTCCTGTCACAGCTGTACAATTCCTGTCACGACTGTGCGGTTCCTGTCACGAGTGTACGGTTCCTGTCACGACTGTACGGTCCCTGTCACAACTGTACGGTTCCTGTCACAACTGTACGGTTCCTGTCACAACTATACGGTTCCTTTCACGACTGCATGGTTCCTGTCACAACCGTACGGTTCCTCCACACAGCTGTACGGTTCCTGTCTCGGCTGTACGGATCCTGTCACAGCTGTACGTGTTCCTGTCACAGCTGTACTGTTCCTGTCGCAGCTGTACGGTTCCTGTCACGGCTGTACTGTTCCTGTCACGGCTGTACGGCGGTTCCTGTCACGACTGTACGGTTCCTGTCACGACTGTACGGTTCCTGTCACAGCTACACGGTTCCTCTCACAGTTGTACGGTTCCTGTCACAACTGTACGGTTCTTGTCACAACTGCAGTTGTTCCTGTCACAGCTGTACGGTTCCTGTCACAGCTGTAAGGTTCCTGTCACGAGTGTACTGTTCCTGTCACAGACTGTACGGTCCTGTCACGGCTGTGCGGTTCCTGTCACAGCTGTACGGTTCCTGTCACGGCTGTACGGTTCCTGTCACGGCTGTACTATTCCTGTCACGACTGTACGGTTCCTCTCACAACTGTACGGTTCCTGTTACAGATGTACTGTTCCTGTCACAGCTGTACGGTTTCTGTCACAACTGCATTGCCAGTCACAGCTGTACGTTCTTGTCACGGCTGTGCGGTTCCTGTCACCATTGTACGGTTCATGTCACCACTGAACGGTTCCTGTCACAGCTGTACGGTTCCTGTCACAATTGTAGGGTCCTGTCACGACTGTACGGTTCCTGTCACGACTGTACGGTTCCTGTCACGACTGTACGGTTCCTGTCACAGCTGTACGGTTCCTCTCACGACTGTACGGTTCCTGTCACAGCTGTACGGTTCCTGTCACAGCTGTACGGTTCCTGTCACGTCTGGTACGGTTCCTGTCACAGCTGTAAGGTTCCTGTCACCATTATACGGTTCCTGTCACGACTGTACGGTTCCTGTCACAGCTGTACGGTTCTGTCACAATGTACGGTTCCTGTCACAGCTGTACGGTTCCTGTCACAATTGTACGGTTCCTGTCACAGCTGTACGGTTCCTGTCACAGTTGTATTGTTCCTGTCACAGCTGTTGTTCCTGTCACAATTGTACGGTTCCTGTCACAGTTGTAATGGTTCCTGTCACAGCTGTAAGGTTCCTGTCACGACTGTACGGTTCCTGTCACAGCTGTACGGTTCCTGTCACGGCTGTGCGGTTCCTGTCACAGATGTACGGTTCCTGTCACGGCTGCACTTCCTGTCACTGCTGTACTATTCCTGTCACGACTGTATTGTTCCCGTCACAGCTGTACGGTTCCTCTCAAAACTGTACGGTTCCTGTTACAGATGTACGGTTCCTGTCACAACTGTACGGTTACTGTCACAGCTGTACTGTTCCGTCACAATTGTACGGTTCCTCTCACGACTGTACGGTTTCTGTCACGACTGTACGGTTTCTGTCACGACTGTACGGTTCCTGTCACAGCTGTATGGTTCCTGTCACAGCTGTACGGTTCCGTCACAGCTGTACGGTTCCTGTTACGACAGTACGGTTTCTGTCACGACTGTATGGTTCCTGTCACAGCTGTACGGTTCCTGTCACAGCTGTACGGTTCCTGTCACAGCTGTACTGTTCCTGTCACAGCTGTACTGTTCCTGTCGCAGCTGTACGGTTCCTGTCACGGCTGTACTGTTCCTGTCACGGCTGTACGGCGGTTCCTGTCACGACTGTACGGTTCCTGTCACGACTGTATGGTTCCTGTCACAGCTGTACGGTTCCTGTCACAATTGTACGGTTTCTGTCACCACTGCACGGTTCTTGTCACAGCTGTAAGTTTCCTGTCACAGCTGCTGTTTCCTGTCACAGCTGTACGGTTCCTGTCACGACTGTACGGTTCCTGTCACGACTGTACGGTTCCTGTCACGACTGTACGGTTCCTGTCCCACTGTACGGTTACTGTCACAGCTGTACGGTTCCTGTCACAGCTGTACGGTTCCTGTCACAATTGTACGGTTCCTGTCACAGCTGTGCGGTTCCTGTCACAATTGTACGGTTCCTGTCACGACTGTACGGTTCCTGTCACAGCTGTACGGTTCCTGTCACAGCTGTACGGTTCCTGTTACAGCTGTACGGTTCTGTTTTTGTTCTATATATTCTGTCCTGTTGTTCAATTCACGACAGTTTATGATTTTACGCCCATTATTCTCTTTGTGACTAGTTTGTGTGTGTGTGTGTGTGTGTGTTACATTACTCCTCAGGTGTCGTTTCAGATGTTCAAATTTGTCATACATTGTTCTTTTCTTGCAGTTGTTGTTCATCTGTTGTCACAACTGTTCTCTTCCTGCCGCCGTAGTTGTTCACTTTCTGCCTATTGTGTGTGTTCGTTTATTTGTTCCACCTCTTCACATACTGTTACCATTGTTCATATATTTTTTATGTAACTTCTTTTCAGGTCACCCCTACAGTTCACATCTCCCCTACCACAGTTGTTCACTTCACGCGGTACCTTTTGTTCAGAGTTCTTAACACGCTCTCGCAATGTTACAAGTGTTCATTTTTTGTAACGAATGTCCATTCTGTTTTTCTTCTAATTCCCTGCTAGGATCGAACACTCTTGAACTATTTTCTGCCATCGTTGATCATTGTTCATAATAGTTACAGTTGTTCAGTGTTGCTTAAACATGTTCATATTCTTTGTTCTATTAATTTTATGCCATTTGGTGAACACATTTTAAGTATATTTTTTGTAATGACACGTTGTTGAACACACTCACAGGGCTGTAGTTGTTCAGGTTTAACCACGGCTGTTCAGTTTGCTCGTTCCTCTTTAATTCAATACTACGGGTGAACATTTTAATCATTTTGTGCCACTGTTGAACACCGCTGAACAGTTTTATTGTGTTATGGTGGTTCATTTTTGTTACACCTGTTCAGTTTGGTCTCCTCTAATACTGTACTACGGTTATTTTTTTTTTACCTTTTCTAGCCACTTTGAACATCACTGAACACACCCCCAACGCTACAATTGTTATTTTTTATCACTCGCATTCAGTTCGTCACATTTGAACACGGCAACACTGCTGTTCATAAAATGTCAACGTTCATCTCCTGCCATAAATGTTCACTTTTTGTATTTTTTTACGGTAAAAGCTGTTCACTATTGTTGTTCACTTTAAACGTTAATTCAGTAATTCTTGTTCTCGTTTCTAATGTGCATCCAATAATACTCTTGTTCACTTCTGGCATTAATTCACTGTCCTTGTTGTTCACTTTTAGTGTTAACTCACTGTCACTTGTTCATGTTTGATGTTCATTAACTATCAATGTTGTTTAATTTATTGTTCATTCACTGCCACTGTTGTTCACTTTTAATGTTCATTTATTGTCACTGTCATTTACTTTTGGTGTTCATTCAGCTATTGTTCAGTTTTCCTATTGTTGATGTTTAAATCTATTGTTCACTCTTCGTCATGATTCTACTTTCCTTTTATTTCTGTTCACATCTCGTTCATCACTGTTCACTCTTTGTTATTTGTTCAACACATCATTATTCCTGTTCACTTCTTGTTAATAACTATTCAATTTAAAATCACTGTTCAGTTGCGGCCACTGTTACACACGCACTGGTCATTCCTCGCCACTGTTGCTCAATTTCAGGTTCACCGTTCAATCTTCGTCACTGCTTTACACACTTTTATCAATGTTCACTTCGTTTCACTGCCGTTCAGGCTTTAATTCCTCTCATTACTGGTGTTATCTTTTAGGTCACACTGTGTTCACTTTGTCACAGTTGTTCACTTTATCACTGATAATTTTAACACTGTTGTTCACCTTGTCACTGGTGTTCACTTTATCACGGTCGTTCAACCTGTCACCACAGTTTACTTTCCAGTCACTGCTGTCACCCTCAAGTCCCTTCAGTGTACTCTAAGGCACATTATCTATCTCCCAAGAATTTTTTTTCATCAATGATCGTAATATTTTTCGACTCTGTTCACTTTTATCGACTTATGTTAAATATTTTCTAAACCACAAAATTTCTTGCCTATATTTACGTTAGTTTTTTCCTCACTGGTTAAGTTTTTCATTCCTTATAACGAAGTAATATATTCATTTTCTGTCGTATCTTCATATTTTTTCTATATTGTTTAATCTTTGTACATTTAAGAACAGCTTAGTATTTTTTTCTTTACACTCGCGTTTCTATTTGATTTTGTTTATATTATATTCTCTTTCTTCATATTATTATAGTTTTTCTCATGATATATATCCACAGTTCGTTACTTATCCGGGAAATTGCAACGATCTCACAATTTTAGCGGGATTACAATTGCTTACATTTTGCTACGTATAAACTCGCTACTCGTTACTCGTTATTACTTTGCCTCAATTGTCAATGTTACTGTCACTGTTAAACGTATTTTTATATCTTTTTAGTATTATTGTTTTCAAGTTGTATCACTGTTTACACTGTTTGTTTACTTTATATTTTACGAGTGTTTGTGTGTCTTTATTTTGTCAATGTTTTATTTATATTGTCACTGTTATGTTATTGATATTTTTGTTTGTTTCTGTTATTGTTACTTATTTATTACCCCCCTTTTTAAGCTTTATTCGTGTACAGTTTATTTAATTTTTGTACGTTTTAGTTATTACACTTCATCACTTCTTCCTCTTCGCATTTACAGACAGTCTTTTATTTTCTTCAAGTCACTGTGTTCCATCTTTTTTTCCTCATCTTTTTCATGTCTCAATTTTGTTATCGTTATATTTGGTCTTAAATATTCCCCAATTTATTTTCTGTGTTTATTTACATTTTATGTGATTTTGTAGTTCAGGTTTTTGTCAGTGTTTTTGTTTGTGGTTCTTCAGTTTTCGTCAATTTCGTCCATATGTTTATTGGTAGTTTGTCATTAAATTTTCTGTCACCACTACTAACAGTATCTGTCATTGTTCTGATCACTGTTGTCACTGCTCTCGGTTTTTGACACGTTAATTTGTTTTTGTGTATGACTTAATTATGTTTATCATTTCATTGTCGTTTACGGTTTTGTCACTTAACTTTTGTTTTTGTCACTTTTGATCACGTTTTTGTCACTCGTACATATTTGTGTCACTATTGTTTACATTTTGTCACCAAATCATGTTTTTGTCGCCTTTTCACGTTTTTGTTTCTAATGTTTTTGTCACTTCATGTTTTTGTCAATATTTCCCGTTTGTCACAGCTGTTCCCGATTCTGTCACTGTTGAAAATTTTGTCATTGCTAATCCTGTTTTTGTCACTTATCTAGTATTTTATTTCTCAATTGTATCACTGTAGTCATTTCTACGTCACTGTTTGTTTACATGCGTCACAACTTTCAACGAGGTAGTTTTTTATCACCACAATTGTCACTATAGTTCTGTTTTTTCACTGTAATCCACATTTTGTCAGTTGTCTACCTTTTTGTCACTGTTGTCCACATTTGTCACTGGTGTAATTATTTGTCACTTGTCCATTTGTTTCACTGTTGTCATTTTTTTCAGTTGTTTACATTTGTCACCATCCACTTTTTTCACTGTTAAAAATTTTCTCGTCCTTTTCATTATTATCCAAATTGTTGTCACCGTTGTCCATTTTTGTCACTTATCAACGGTTTTGTCACTGTTGTCAAAGTTTTTGTCACTGTTGTGTACGCTTTTGTCACTTTTGTTTACAGTTTTGTCACTGTTGTCTACGGTTTTGTCACTGCTGTTCACTTTTTTGTCACCGATGAAAATATTTTTGTTCTTTATCTCTGTCACTGTTGTTCACAGGGTTTACTTTTTGTCACTTGTTTATATTTTCTTCTCTAGTACACATATTTTTCACTGTTGTTTGACTGTCACTGCTATCTACATCTGTTACTATAGTCCACATTTGTCACTGTTGTCTACATTTGTCACTGTAGTCTACATCTGTCACTGTAGTCTACATCTGTCACTGTTGTCTTCATTTGTCACTGTTGTCTTCATCTGTCACTTTAGTCTACATCTGTCACTGTTGTCTACATCTGTCACTGTTGTCTACATCTGTCACCTTGGTCTACATATGTCACTGTTGTCTACATCTGTCACTGTTGTCTACATCTGTCACTTTAGTCTACATCTGTCACTTTAGTCTACATCTGTCACTTTAGTCTACATCTGTCACTGTAGTCTACATGTCACTGTTGTCTACATCTGTCACTTTGGTCTACATCTGTCACTTTAGTCTACATCTGTCACTTTAGTCTACATCTGTCACTTTAGTCTACATCTGTCACTGTTGTCTACATCTGTCACTGTTGTCTACATCTGTCACTTTGGTCTACATATGTCACTGTTGTCTACATCTGTCACTGTTGTCTACATCTGTCACCTTAGTCTACATATGTCACTGTTGTCTACATCTGTCACTGTTGTCTACATCTGTCACCTTAGTCTACATCTGTCACTGTAGTCTACATGTCACTGTAGTCTACATGTCACTGTAATCTTCATCTGTTACTGTTGTCTTCATCTGTCACTGTTGTCTTCATCTGTCACTTTAGTCTACATCTGTCACTGTTGTCTTCATCTGTCACTGTTGTCTTCATCTGTCACTGTTATCTTCATGTGTCACTGTTGTCTACATCTGTCACTGATACTTTTTTAGTTATGTATCAATTTCCCATTAATTTAACACCGCCTTCCCTATTTTCCCGACAATTTGTAAACTTTAAAAATCAATTACCTCCTTTTTACTCAACCCAATTTGTTAATCCGTGTACCATTTTCACTAATACTGAAAAAACTCAAAACCTATTTGTAAATCTTTGTGTTCCCCATTTCACTGAAGCTGAATTTATCACCAAATTCAAATGCTACAGTGCCCCTATTTCTACTGCACTGTAATAATCACCCTACAGTTCGGAAACCCTCGGTCTCCCTATTTCACCCCCATTTCAAGAATACCGAGCATAATCACCCCTATTGACCCCCATTTCAGCGGTATTAGTCAGTGTCCATGAGTTAGAACAAACAATGCAGAGAGAACACTGAAGGTCATGTGCGCTATAAGTCATCCCACGTTAATGGTCCGCTGCTTAAAGTTGCGTTTATACCAGTCACTCACGCACTCCCTCCTCCTCCTCCCCCTTACTCCTCTATGTGGCATCTCATGTGTGTTCATCCATCCTCTTATGTGTGGTCTTTGGTGTGTTTGTTCCTCCTCCTTCTTCTTCTCTTCCTTCTCCTCCTTCTCCTTCTCCTCCTTCTCCTCCTCCTTCCTTCCTTCTCTTGTGATAACTCCTATGTGCTGATCTCATGCTATACACCACATGAGCTAGGTTTTGGCTCTATACTTTAGAGATGCATAGGAATGTAACTCTAGGTGTGCGTGACTCAACTCAAAAGCGCACGTAACGTAAATGTAAGTGTTTGTAACGTAACTCCAGTTGTACGTAAAGTAATTCTAGTTCTATGTAACGTAACCTAATATGCACATAATGTAACACATTGTGCACGCGACCAAACTTAATGTGCACGTAAGTAAGTCAGTGTGTACGTAACATCACTCAATGTGCACATAATGTATATCAATGTGCACGTAAAGTAACTGAATGTGCACGTAAAGTAACTGAATGTGCACGTAAAGTATAAGCATAAGAGAAGACAAAGTAGCTTCCTAAAAAAATAAAAACTTTTATAAACAATTTCACGACCTTTTTCACCTAAAGGAGCATCGAGGAACGTAGAACAACAGGTGATACGGAAACTCGAGGAATGCGGAACACGGGTGATACGGAAAGAGGGATACGGAACACGGGTGATAGGGAACGAGGGATACGGAACACGGGTGATACGGAACGAGGATTACGGAACACGGGAGATACAGAACGATGGATACGGAAAACGAGTAATACGGAACGAGTGATACGGAACGAGGGACACGGAACAACGAAGGATACAGTATACTGAGAATACAAAACTTGTAGGATGCGGAACACGGGGAATGTGGAGCAGGGGGGGGGAGGGGGTATTTGTGAGGGAAATATGATAATGAGAGAGAGAGAGAACACGGGGATATAATACTGTAACGAAAGAGAGAACAGGAGAGATATGATGAGAGAGAGAGAACACGGGAGATATAATAACGAGAGAGAGAGAACAGGAGAGAAATGATAAGAGAGATAAAGAGAAGGAAGATATGATAACGGAAGAACAAGGGATGTATGATAACGGGAGGGAGAGAGAACACGGGAGATATAATAACGCGAGAGATAACAGGGGAGATATAATAACGAGAGAAAGAACAGGGGAGATATAATAACGAGAGAAAGAACGGGAGAGATATGATAACGAGAGAGATAACAGGGGAGATATAATAACGAGAAAGAGAGAACACGAGAGATATAATAACGAGAGAGAGAGAACAGGGGAGATGTAATAACGAGAGAGAGAACAGGGGAGATATAATAACGAGAAAGAGAGAACAGAAGAGATAATAAGGTGTGCGCGGCTGGGTCTGAGAGATACTGCTGACAAGTTAAAGAAATTAAATGAGGATACAACTTTTCTTTCTTAACAATGTCTGCAGTGAAGACTCATACCACCTGTTTACCTGAGTCATATTTAATAGTTGTCTTCACCTGTTTACTTGTGTCAGGTGTTTATGTGACGTAGTTGTCTTCACCTGTTTACTTGTGTCAGGTGTTTATGTGACGTTGTTGTCTTTACCTATTTACTTGCGTCGGGTGTTTATGTGACGTAGTTGTCTTTACCTGTTTACTTGTGTCAGGTGTTTAGTGTGACGTAGTTGTCTTCACCTGTTTACTTGCGTCGGGTGTTTATGTGAAGTAGTTGTCTTTACCTGTTTACTTGTGTCAGGTGTTTATGTGACGTAGTTGTCTTTACCTGTTTACTTGTGTCAGGTGTTTATGTGACGTAGTTGTCTTCACCTGTTTACTTGTGTCAGGTGTTTATGTGACGTAGTTGTCTTCACCTGTTTACTTGTGTCAGGTGTTTATGTGAAGTAGTTGTCTTCACCTGTTTACTTGTGTCAGGTGTTTATGTGACGTAGTTGTCTTCACCTGTTTACTTGTGTCAGGTGTTTATGTGACGTAGTTGTCTTCACCTTGTGTCAGTGTTTACTTTACCTGTTTACTTGTGTCAGGTGTTTATGTGAAGTAGTTGTCTTTACCTGTTTACTTGTGTTAGGTATTTAGTGTGACGTAGTTGTCTTCACCTGTTTACTTGTGTCAGGTGTTTATGTGAAGTAGTTGTCTTTACCTGTTTACTTGTGTCAGGTGTTTATGTGACGTAGTTGTCTTTACCTGTTTACTTGTGTCAGGTGTTTATGTGACGTAGTTGTCTTCACCTGTTTACTTGTGTCAGGTGTTTATGTGAAGTAGTTGTGTCAGGTGTTTATGTGACGTAGTTACCTGTTTACTTGTGTCAGGTGTTTATGTGACGTAGTTGTCTTTACCTGTTTACTTGTGTCAGGTGTTTATGTGACGTAGTTGTCTTCACCTGTTTACTTGTGTCAGGTGTTTATGTGACGTAGTTGTCTTCACCTGTTTACTTGTGTCAGGTGTTTATGTGACGTAGTTGTCTTCACCTGTTTACTTGTGTCAGGTGTTTATGTGACGTAGTTGTCTTCACCTGTTTACTTGTGTCAGGTGTTTATGTGACGTAGTTGTCTTTACCTGTTTACTTGTGTCAGGTGTTTATGTGACTTGTGTCAGGTGTTTATGTGACGTAGTTGTCTTCACCTGTTTACTTGTGTCAGGTGTTTATGTGACGTAGTTGTCTTCACCTGTTTACTTGTGTCAGGTGTTTATGTGACGTAGTTGTCTTCACCTGTTTACTTGTGTCAGGTGTTTATGTGACGTAGTTGTCTTCACCTGTTTACTTGTGTCAGGTGTTTATGTGACGTAGTTGTCTTCACCTGTTTACTTGTGTCAGGTGTTTATGTGACGTAGTAGTTGTCTTTACCTGTTTACTTGTGTCAGGTGTTTATGTGACGTAGTTGTCTTCACCTGTTTACTTGTGTCAGGTGTTTATGTGACGTAGTTGTCTTTACCTGTTTACTTGTGTCAGGTGTTTATGTGACGTAGTTGTTTACCTGTTTACTTGTGTCAGGTGTTTATGTGACGTAGTTGTCTTCATCTGTGCCAGGTGTTTATGTGACGCAGTTGTCTTTACCTTTACTTGTGTCAGGTGTTTATGGACGTAGTTGCTTCACTTGTTTATCATTTTGGTGTCAGGTGTTTATGTGACGAAGTTGTCTTCACCTGTTTCATTTGTGTCAGGTGTTTATGACGTAGTTGTCTTTCATCTGTGTCAGGTGTTTATGTGACGTAGTTGTCTTCACCTGTTTACTTGTGTCAGGTGTTTATGTGACGTAGTTGTCTTCATTACTTGTGTCAGGTGTTTATGTGACGTAGTTGACTTTACCTGTTTACTTGTGTCAGGTGTTTATGTGACGTAGTTGTCTTCACCTGTTTACTTGTGTCAGGTGTTTATGTGACGTAATTGTCTTTAGCTCTTTACTTGTGTCGGGTGTTTATGTGACGTAGTTGTCTTTACCTCTTTACTTGTGTCAGGTGTTTATGTGACGTAGTTGGCTTCACCTGTTTACTTGCGTCAGGTGTTTATGTGACGTAATTGTCTTTACCTCTTTACTTGTGTCAGGTGTTTATGTGACGTAGTTGACTTTACCTGTTTACTTATGTCAGGTGTTTATGTGACGTAGTTGTCCTCGCCTGTGTCAGGTGTTTATGTGACGTATATATCTATAACCCACAAGAGAATATTGAGAACAAAAAAGAAGAAATATGTAGGTGGGAGGAGAGATTATCTACCCCCCCCCTCCCCCTCTCAGTCCGATTACCTTCACCCAATTTGTCCGTATCGTAAGGCCGTGTGTGTGATTGTTTGACTAGACAAGTTTTATACCGCCTATAATTATATAATGCCATACACACTGTGACCTGAGATTGAATGGTAAATACACCTTTATTGATAATGTACTTGTTATTATTGATATTATTATTATTATTATTATTATTATTATTATTATTATTATTATTATTATTATTATTATTATTATTATTATTATTATTATTATTATTATTATTATTATTATTATATACATATATAAACGTGTCCAAGAAGTCTATTGCTTGTACTATCGATGCTGTTATTGCTGCTGTTTTTGTTATTATTATCGTTGTTATTGTTTCTGTTATTGGTAGTACTGCTGTTACTATTACTGTTATTACCACTAGTAGTGATGCTATTACTACTATAGATATGGTTGTTATGTTTAACGCCTGTATTAATTCTATTCGCCGCCACCCCCCCTCCTCCTCCTCCTCCTTCTCCTCCCTCTCATTCTCCTCAACTTCCAACTAAGAAAACCCATTAATTATCAAGTTAGTTGGCCAATCACCTGTTAGGACCGCAACTCTACTGGTCGTTGGGCAATTAACACCATCGATACTGAACCACAGGCCATGTTTGTTTATGTCCGTAACTGAGACCTGAGACCTGAAACCTGAGAACAAAGACCTGAGACCTGATAACAAAGATCTAAGACCAGAGAATAAAGACCTGAGACCTAAGACCTAAGACCAAGGACCTGAGACCTGATAACAAAGACCTGAGAACAAAGACCTAAGACCAAAGACCTGAGACCTGATAACAAAGACCTGAGAACAAAGACCTAAGACCTGAGAATAATGACCTAAGACCTAAGACCAAAGACCTGAAACCTGAGAATAATGACCTAAGACCTAAGAACAAAGATCTGAGACCTGAGAACGTTATGTCGCGCTCGTGGACAATTTTCTGTACGCGCCCTCACACACACACACACACACACACACACACACACACACACACACTAACTCAGCTGGACGTCTGTACATTTGTTCCTGGTCACGTGAGACATTTGTTTACGCATTTGTTTCAACGACCATTATTATTACCGGCCAACCCTTGACACCTGTCCCAGACGCACACTTGTCTTTGTCGTTGTTGTTGTCGTTGTCGTTGTCGTTGTTGTTGTTGTTGCTCGTCTCTTTTATCGGTTTCTTTGGTTTATTTTATTTGATATATTGTTTTTGTTCGGTTGTTATTTTTATGTAATTGTTTATGGTTAGGTGAGGTGAGGTGAGGTGAGGAAGGAAGGAAGGGAGGAAGGAAGGAAGGGAGGAAGGGAGGAAGGGAGGAAGGATAGAAGGATAGGCTAAGATAAGGTAAGGTTAGGTTAGGTTAGGTTAGGTTAGGTTAGGTTAAGATAGGATAGGCTAGGTTAAATCGAGTTAAGTTAGGTTATATAATGGCATGACAGATAAAATTATGTTAAGCTAGATTAGGTTAAGGTAAGTTAGGTTAGTTTATTAAAGTTAGAGTAATTTGTGTTAGAAATGGTTAGACTGCGTTAAGTTTGGTTAGGTTAGGTTAGGTTAGATTAATAAGGTTGGTTAGATAGGTTAAATTAAAGTTAAGTTAGCATAACATACGGTAAGTTTAAGAATGATAAATCTAAGTTAGGGTAAACTAGATTAAGTTAAATTAGGTTATTTATATTTAGCTTCGATTATTCCCTCCGTTAATCACCCTGTATATCTTTATCGTCAGTTTTACTAATATAGTCATGGCTTCACACTTCTCTCTCTACCACTAGTCATGGCTTCACACTTCTCTCTCTCTACCACTAGTCATGGCTTCACACTTCTCTCTCTACCACTAGTCATGGCTTCACACTTCTCTCTCTCTAATACTAGTCATGGCTTCACACTTCTCTCTACACACTAGTCATGGCTTCACACTTCTCTCTTTCTACCACTAGTCATGGCTTCACACTTCTCTCTCTACCACTAGTCATGGCTTCACACTTCTCTCTCTCTAATACTAGTCATGGCTTCACACTCTCTCTAACACTAGTCATGGCTTCACACTTCTCTCTTTCTACCACTAGTCATGGCTTCACACTTCTCTCTTTCTACCACTAGTCATGGCTTCACACTTCTCTCTCTCTACCACTAGTCATGGCTTCACACTTCTCTCTTTAATAACGTTTTCATTCAACTCAATAATTATAATTCTTGGTGTGAAATATATTTGGTTTAACGGCATGTGTTCGACTAGTCAGCTTCTGCCTCTCGTGTGTGTGTGTGTGTGTGTGTGTGTGTGTGTGTGTGTGTGTGTGTGTGTGTGTGTGTGTGTGTGTGTGTGTGTGTGTGTGTGTGTGTGTGTGTGTGTGTGTGTGTGTGTGTGTGTGTGTGTGTGTGTAGAGACTCTTTCCGTCGTTAGGGTAAATCCTCTCTCTTTAGTGGGATATACGGCGGCTTTCCCTTATAAAACTCTCTCCTTCCTGGAAAACGGTAAAATCCTTCCCGTTGTCTTAACTCTCTCTCCTGGTATATGAATGGTAAAGACGCTTCCCGTTGTGTCTCTCCCTGTATGTGAACGGTTAGGTATCCTCTTATACAACTTGCACTCAGAGCAGCCTACTGTAAAATGTTCTTTTTCTTTTAACAATAAACGGTAAACAGCATCCTGCTTGTAATAATTTTTAGAGCACTCCCCCCTCTCTCTCTGGGATTTATCAGAACACATTAGTTCCAATATATGGGAAAGAATAAAGAGGGGAGGGGAAGGGAGGGAGGGAGGAGGAGGGAGGAGGGAGGAGGGTGAGGAGGAGGAGGAGGAGGAGGAGGAGGAGAGGAGGAGGAGGAGGAGGAGGAGGAGGAGGAGGAGGAGGAGGAGGAGGAGGAGGAGGAGGAGGGAGAAGGAGGAGGGAAGAAGAGGAGGAGGAAGAAGAGGAGGAGGAGAGGGAGGAAGAAGAGGAGGAGGAGGATGGAGTCAACCGAGAGAGAAAAAGGTGGAAGGTAGCTGTGTAAGGGTGTGAGAGAGAGAGAGAGAGAGAGAGAGGCGTGGTAAGGGTACACCTACAGCAGCAGAAGGACTGAGATGGGGAGGAGGAGGAGGAGGCTGAAGGGACGGAGAGCACCAGGAAGAATATAACAGAGGGACCTGGGGAGGAGTGTGGCTCAGGCCATTGCTAGGTAGGGGCTCGCTTTAGTGCTCCTGGATGGTCTCTAATGCCCTTCACTCCTGCCCCAAGGGGATACCCACGAGAGGAAGGAAGGAGGAGAGGAGGGGGGGGGAGGGAGAGGGTAGAGGAAGTAGAGAAGAAGATGAGAAAAGGGGGAGGAAAAGAAGGAAAGAAGTGATGGAAGATGAGAATAAAATAAAGGGTGCATGGAGGGAAGGAAGAATAGAGGGAGAGAGGGAGAGAGGGAGAGAGGGGCGACAAGGCGAGGAGTGTAGTGACGAGAGACTTAGTGGGGACCCAGATGGTTCTAATGTCTTCCACTCCCTACCTTCAGGATAGGGGAGGAGGCGGAGGGAGGGAGTAAGTGGGAGGCAAGAGGGGAAGCAAAGAAGGAGGGGGGGAGGAAGGTAAAGAAAGAGGTAGGTAAGAAGATAGGCAAGGAATGAGAGAGAGAGAGAGAGAGAGAGAGAGAGAGAGAGAGAGAGAGAGAGAGAGAGAGAGAGAGAGAGAGAGAGAGAGAGAGAGAGAGAGAGAGATAAGGGACGGGGATATTGCGCTGAATAAGGCCAGAGGGATAACTATAGCAAATTGGTAAAGGGGAAGTTTTCAGACGTGGGGAGGAAGGCAGGTAAGCCTCGAGAGGGGAGAGGGAGAGAGGGGAGTGAGAGAAAGGAGAGAGATCCTCCTTCTCAGTAGCAGGATGGAGATAAACGTACAGAAGAAAGAAAGGAAGGAAAAAATGTCGTATATAAATGTTACTCCTCAGTGAATCGCAATTAGTTGAAGATAATGACTGAATTTTTATTGTGAGGATTAGCGGGAATGTGGACACACACACACACACACACACACACACACACACACACACACACGAACTCGGGTACACAAACACATTATGTTAAATAATTCCCCGATAATTCAAATATTCTACAAACCTGACTCGTTATACTGTACAAGGTTGTGTTCATAAAGGCCCTGCCTATTTTGTCGACTTAGTGGTAATTTAGAGTTTTCTTGCATGTACTATAATAATGGTATTTGTCTATACTGTGTGAAACATTATGAGACCACGGATGATAGATTTTGAGACATGCATTTACTTTGGTATATAGTTTAAAACATAAATAATGCAATGTGTATTTATTTCGCCGTAATTGATATGATTTTCGATTACCAAATGTAGTAGGATCAGTATGCCACAGTATGCCACAGAGCCACACATACCAACCCTTCCGGGACATCACGACACCGCATGTAGCATTTCGGAAGTTATCGGACCCATCCTGGCAGATATTTCTTTGAGGTACTGTACAAGAACAACACCTGACGAAAACGAATAAAAAAAAATAGGAGCTAGATTTAAACGTTCGTAATGCACACCTCACCTTCTGCCTATAGTGACGAATATGAAGTAAAGGCGAGGCGAAGATGTTTCTGCCTATTTCACACCAAGTCCACAAGGCAAGAGTGTTTCTCAAGTGCTAAAAAGTCTACTTAGCGCCGTCGACTTCATTTCATTTCAATTCCATTCATATCATTAGTATGCCTTTCCGAGTCTAACCAGTGCTTCCCCGGTCATCTCTCGTCCACTAACCGCCCCCCACCACCACCACCACCACAAACTAAGCCAGGAATATAAAGGAATTCCATCTATTGTTATATTCATATTTGCCAGCCATACATAATAACACGGCGACAGTTTTAGT
Organism: Homarus americanus; assembly: GCF_018991925.1. Lineage (NCBI taxonomy): Eukaryota > Metazoa > Arthropoda > Malacostraca > Decapoda > Nephropidae > Homarus > Homarus americanus. The sequence goes on from NW_024757251.1 coordinate 95,039, forward strand.
GTCTCTGAATCTGGTAACATGACAGAACTTTCCCTTGGGAGGAAATAAGCTTATATACTATACGTAACATTAGACAGAACATAAAGCTTTTTTAAATATCAAGATGAATCATGAAACTATATAATGTATTAAAGTGACCCATAAAGCTTTATAATATATTAAAATGACTCATAAAGCTCCATAATATATTAAAGTGACTCATAAGGCTTTATAATATATTAAAGTGACTCATAAAGCCTCATAATATATTAAAGTGACTCATGAAGCTTTATAATATATTTAAGTGACTCATAGGGCTTTATAATATATTAAAGTGACTCATGAAGCTTTATAATATATTAAAGTGACTCATAAAGCTTTATAATTTATTAAAGTGACTCAAGAAGCCTTATGATACATTTATATCAATATGACTCGTGAAGCTTCATAATATTCGGATGACTGGCAGGGGACTTGGATAGACTAACACAGGCGTCTCTCCTTATCTACTAACTGTTGTGACTGATAAGAAACTCGGATAGACTGACTGACTGGTACAATTAACTCACTCTCTCTCTCTCTCTCAAACTGCTATTATATGACTAGATAAACAGGCTTATATTTCTTTGGTCTCTACATATACTGTATTTATTTTACGTAGGTATGAATAACTGGAGAGAAGAGAGAGAGAGAGAGAGAGAGAGAGAGAGAGAGAGAGAGAGAGAGAGAGAGAGAGAGAGAGAGAGAGAGAGAGAGAGAGAGAGAGAGAGAGAGAGAGAGAGAGAGAGAGAGAGAAGAGAAGAGAAGAGAAGAGAAGAGAAGAGAAGAGAGAGAGAGAAAAGAGAGAGAGAAGAGAAGAGAAGAGAAGAGAGAGAGAGAGAAGGAGAGAGAGAGAGAGAGAGCAGGCCAGTAATCAATACAAGACGTAGGATCTCTACACCGAGTAACAGCTGAAATCCCAGTTTGGGGGAACAAGAGCAAGTTGTTATGGTGTGTCACGTGGTCTGTCTGCTTATCTATCTATCTATCTATCTATCTATCGACCTTACAATCTCTATCTATCTATCTATCTATCTATTTATCTATCTATCTATCTATCTGTCCGTCTGTCTGTCTGTCTGACTACTTCAAACCGGTATTATCATAACCATCATTATTTTCTTCATCAAACTACATGACCTACAGTACGATAGTTAATAACCTACTTCAACCTACGTCAAATCTACTGGATCATCTACCTCAACCCACGTCAACTATACAACCCGCATCTACCATCTACTTCAACCCACGGCAACTGTATGCTATCTTCCACTCCAAACTACTGTATAGTGTCAAGTGGTCTACCCTCCCTCCCTCCCTCCTTCCCCCTCAACTCCCACCACTTTACATCATCATCATCATCATCATCATCATCATCATCATCATCATCATCATTAAACTTCAACTGTTGTGTCATATGGACTATCATCATCACTACCACCACTACTACTACTACTGCACCCTAATATGAACCATGAAGGCGTATCTGACACATATACTAAGTTCTGCCACCTAACCCCCCCACCTCGTATGACACCCAAACGTGCTATAGTGTCTTAAAAGAGTGATAATTGACACTTGAATGGATAGAGTAATAATTGACACTTGAATGGATAGTGATAATTGACACTTGAATGGATTGAGAATGTGGCCACCTTCAAATACAAACATAATTAAATAATATACATAACTTATTGAATCATATTTATCATTAATGTTAAAAGTACAAATTAGTGACTCATTTACACGTGAAGGATACATTCTATACTGACTTGTATGTGACAGAAACGTGAACATATATCAATAAATATGTGTTGTCTCAAGAGTAAGGGGTAAAAAATATAATATGGTGTAAAAATATAAAAAAAGTTGTGTTTGTGTAGAAGTTATGGAAAAATAATGTGAATAAGTATGAATAAAATAATTATTCTTGGTATAATTCACCCAAGAGCTGAAGAATCAATCAGTTTTCACGACCACTAACACGACCAGATGATGTATAGTGCTACACGACCACCAACACGACCAGATGATGTATAGTACTACGACCACCAACACGACCAGATGATGTTTAGTGCTACACGACCACCAACACGACCAGATGATGTATAGTGCCACACCACCAAACGACCACCAACACGACCACCAACACGACCAGATGATGTATAGTACTACACGACCACCAACACGACCACCAACACGACCAGATGATGTATAGTGCCACGACCACCAACACGACCAGATGATGTATAGTGCCACGACCACCAACACGACCAGATGATGTATAGTGCTACACGACCATCAACACGACCAGATGATGTATAGTGCTGCACGACCAACACGACCAGATGATGTATAGTGCTACACGACCATCAACACGACCAGATGATGTGTATAGTGCCACGACCACCAACGACCACCAACACGACCAGATGATGATAGTGCTACACGACCATCAACACGACCATCAACACGACCAGATGATGTATGTGCTACACGACCATCAACACGACCAGATGATGTATAGTGCTACACGACCATCAACACGACCAGATGATGTAAGTGCCACGACCACCAACACGACCAGATGATGTATAGTGCTGCACGACCACCAACACGACCAGATGATGTATAGTACTACACGACCACCAACGACCAGATGATGTACATTACTACACGACCACCAACACGACCAGATGATGTATAGTGCTACACGACCACCAACACGACCAGATGATGTATAGTGCTACACGACCATCAACACGACCAGACGATGTATAGTGCTACGACCACCAACACGACCAGATGATGTATAGTACTACACGACCACCAACACGACCAGATGATGTACATTACTACACGACCATCAACACGACCAGATGATGTACATTACTACACGACCACCAACACGACCAGATGATGTATAGTACTACACGACCAATACAGTAAATACAGGTGGAACAAACGAAAGCGATTCTGTATTCTGCATTCAATAGTGGATCATAATTACAGTAACTTCTCACTCTCAGTAAATAACGAATACATAAATATCTATCTCTGTATTTTGAAATGTTCGTGTGTCTGTCATTCGTTAGTGAATTAAAACTAACTTTCTCTGTAGCTCGGGTTGTACTATGTTTAATTAATACTTCACCTGATACATCATCACACATCAGCCAACTCCTGTACACAAACTCAACCATTTCCAGTGTTTTTGGTTTTATACTTTCTTGATGGCGTGGTTTAGTTTTTATATCTTATACATTATAGCTTTGTTTTTCTTTTTAGAATAAGAAAATCTTTCTATTTCCAAGAAGGCTCCATTATTTCCAAGAAGGTTCCATTATTTCCAAGAAGGTTCCATTATTCCCTAGGAGCTGCCATTATGTCCTGGAAGCATGCATTATTTCCTGGAAGAGTCCATTATTTCCATAAACTTGTGTAATATTTTCAGAAACCTCCATATTTCCTTCCTGAAGCCCTCACTAGTCTCTACAGGTTCTTACTAGTTCTGGAAACCTCCCTTAGTCTCCGTAACCCTCTGTAAGTTCCAGTAAACCTCTAATACTCCCTGGAAGCCCCTAACACCCTCTGGAAGCATTTATTATTCCATGCAACCTTTTATCCGTATCTATCTATCTATCTATCTATCTATCTATCTATCTATCTATCTATCTATCTATCTATCTGACTTGTATATTTATCGATATGTCTATCTACTTATGTCTATCTATTTATCTAACTATCTATCTGTCTCTCTATTTACCTACATCTATCTATTTTTGTTTATATATTAATCTATCTACCTACATCAATCTATCTGTCTATAGATCTGTTTCATGGTGATACATCTATATTACTATTTATCTGTTTATCTATCAATCTATGTATATGTATATTTATATGTATCCCAGCTTCACTATATGTTTTTATCATAAACACGAGTGGAAAAATCAGGTTAGGTTAGGTTAGGTTAGGTCAGGACAGACTGGGTTAGGTTAGGTGAAGTTATATTAGTTTAGGTCTGCTCAGTTTAGGCTACGATAGGTCAGGTAAGCTTGGGCCAGATTAGGTTAGGTCACGTCAGGTTAAGTCCGGTAACGTTTGGTAACCTTACATCGGGATAGGTTACGTTAAGTCAGGCTAGGTCATGAGATGTTAGGATAGGTTAGGCTAGGTTAAGTCAGGGCAAGTTAATTTAGCTTCAGTAGGTCAGGTCAGGTTAGAATTGGCCTTAAATGCTATACATGAAATACACCTGTACTGTAAGCTAGCTGTAGGACATGACCCCACTTGACCTGACATCCCGGGGGATTACAACTAAAAACTTGTCTTCGTGGGATTTTTCGTTTACGGATTTCGTCCTGTGGGAAATTGTGTAGTGTAATTTTGTTCTAGATTTTGTCCGACTGGATCTGGTTTAATGGAATTTTCCAACTTTCCTTGGCAACATCTCTCACCTAGCCATCAACATCTCTCACCTTCATAGGCAATATCTCTCATTTCAAAAGTCTCTGCCCCTGTCTCCTAGGGTCTATATCCTATCATTAGTTCTCATCTTACCCACCCACTAGTACGTTCCTCATTAGACAGTGGAGAGAGAGAGAGAGAGAGACCTCTAACATCCCTTCCACCACTACCACCATAACTAACATCCTCACATCCACCACCACTACCGCCGACGCTACGAGGCGAGTTAACACCAACATCACGGGTAGGAGTCAGAAGAAATAACAGCCAGTAGCAGGAGCAAGAGTCATGGCTGCAGCACGAGCAAGAGTCAGCGGCTGCAGCAAGAACAAGAGTCAGCAACTGCAGCAGGAGCAAGATGACGGCTGCAGCAGGAACAAGAGTCAGCGGCTGCAGCAGGAGCAAGAGTCAGCAGCTGCAGCAGGAGCAAGAGTCAGCGGCTGCAGCAGGAGCAAGAGTCATGGCAGCAACAAGAGTAAGTCATGAACAGTCAATACAAGTAAAAGGTATCAGCAGCATCAGTCAGCATGAGTGAGGATCAGCACAAGTAAAAGTCCAGGACCATCAAGAGCATGAAAAAGCCAGACTGTGTGCATGAGTAATGATCACCACCACTACCATCACCACCACCACCACTACCATCACCACCACCACTACCATCACCACCACCACTACCATCACCACCACCACTACCATCATTACCACCACTACCATCACACCACCACTACCATCACCACCACCACTACTACCATCACCACCACCTACCATCACCACCACCACTACCATCACTACCACCACTACCATCCACCACCACTGCCATCACCACCACCATTACCATCACCACCACCACTACATCACCACCACCACTACCATCATCCCACCACTACCATCACCACCACCTACCATCACCACTTCAATCACTCTCACCACCACACTATCCACCTGCCACCAAACTACAATCACCATCCACTACCATCACACCATACTAATCACAACCACTGCCAATCACACCACCACTACCATCACCACACCACCACTACCAATCACACCACCACTCAATCACCACCACCATTCCATCACCCCATACCATACCACCACTATCACCACATACCACCCTCCACACTGTCATCCACCACCACCACCAACCATCACCACCACCATCACCACACCATCATATGCCATCTCATAAATCACTGACCCCCACTGACCATACTAACACTTTCCAATCACCACCACCACTACCATCACCACCACCACTACCATCACCACCACCACTACCATCACTACCACCACTACCATCACCACCACCACTGCCATCACCACCACCATTACCATCACCACCACCACTACCATCACTACCACCACTACCATCCTACACCACTATCATCACTACCATCACTACCACCACTACCATCACCACCACCACTACCATCACCACCACCACTACCATCACCAACAACAACACCTGAGCCATGAATATCAGTCACCATGGTGGTATGCATACACCCACCACCACCACTACTACCACTACTTCTGCCACTACCACTACACCACTACCACAACCACCATCGCTACCACCACCACTAATACCACTACTTCTACCACTACCGGTGCTTCTACCACTACCACCACCACAACCACCACTACTACTACTACCTTTACCACTACCAGTGCTTCACCACTACCACCACCACAACCACCACCACTACTACTACTACTTCTACCACTACCACTGCTTTACCACTACCACAACCACCACCGCTACCACCACCACCCCACCGCCGCCACTACCACCACCACCACCACACCACCGCCGCCGCTACCACAGGGAGATGTGGTGAGAGCCATCATAGTGACTGGGGAGATGGAGGAGTAATGGTGTGGGCGGCCCTCAACAACACAGGTCTTCCCACACCTCCTCATGGCCATCACCACCACCATTAACATCACCACCACCACCACCACCACCACCATTAACACCACCATCACCACCACTAACTCTACCACCACCACTAACTCCACCACAACCATCACCATTAACACCACCACTAACTCCACCACAACCATCACCATTAACACCACCACTAACTCCACCACAACCATCACCATTAACACCACCACTAAATCCACCACAACCATCACCATTAACACCACCACTAACTCCACCACAACCATCACCATTAACACCACTACCACCACCACCACCACCATTAACACCACCGCCACTACAGTTAACACCACCACCACCACCACCATCACCACCACTACCTCACCACAACCACCATCATCACCACTAACTCACCACAACCACCACCATTAACATCACCAACAACACTAACACCACCACCATCACAAACACCCCACTAGCACCACCACCACCATCACAAACACCCCCACTAGCACCACCACCACCGTCACTAACACCACCACCACTACCATCGTCACTAACACCACCACCACTAACACCACCACCTTCACCATCGTTACTAGCGCAACCACCACCACCACTGTCATATCACACATGTCATCACCATCACCACCACCCATACAACCACCTCTACCACCACCACCCTTACCACCTTTATCACTATCATCACCACCTTTATCACTATCATCACCACCTCTACCACCATCATCACCACCACCAATCTACCACCACCATCATCACTACCCCTACAAATAAAACCACCACCAGCATCACCCCTACACCCACCACCACCACCAGAAGCAGCAGCAGCAGCAGCAGTCTTAAAGGTGTCCGTGGCGAGGGTCGACTGCCCACCGCCACCAGGGACACGCGGAACAACTACACCACTCCACCGGGATTTCCCTATGATATCACAGCCTTGGTAAAGTGCCACAGGGGAGTAGGAGGGTAGGAGAAATGGGAGTAGGAGGAGGGTTAGGAGAAAGGGGTGGGGATGGGGGTAGGAGGAGGGGGTAGGAAGGAGTGTGTGGGAGGGAGGAAAGGTCCGGAACACACCACCAAGAGCAATCCAACTAACTGAAAGACCTAAGTAACCTTCGTATGTTCGTGTGTGTGTGTGTGTGTGTGTGTGTGTGTGTGTGTGTGTGTGTGTGTGTGTGTGTGTGTGTGTGTGTGTGTGTGTGTGTGTGTGTGTGTGATTTATTTCTGCATGGGAATAAGCAATAACAACCTCACATACATCCAAATTCAACTACATTCAAAACCACAGTGACAAACACAATCACAACAACAAACATGATAACAACAACAATCACAATAACAACAACAACAACCATAGTAACAACCACAACCACGTGGCAAAAGTCGACAACCTTAACGTAACTAAATATGGTTGTACGATCACCAAAACTCTCGCCTCGTAACAGTACTAGACCAGATCTACGGCCGTGCGGCGTGATCCCCAGCACAGCAACACAACTGACTGGCCTCCAACACAGTAACACAGTGTAACATTAACTGGCCTCCATCACAGTCTAACATTAACTGGCTTCCATCACAGTGTAACATTAACTGGCCTCCACCACAGTAACAGTAACTGGCTTCCATCACAGTGTAACATTAACTGGCCTCCATCACAGTGTAACATTAACTGGCTTCCATCACAGTGTAACATTAACTGGCCTCCATCACAGTGTAACATTAACTGGCCTCCATCACAGTCTAACATTAACTGGCTTCCATCACAGTGTAACATTAACTGGCCTCCACCACAGTCTAACATCAACTGACCTCCAACAGAATCTAACATTAACTGGCCTCCAACACAGTCTAACATTAACTGGCCTCCATCACAGTGTAACATTAACTGACCTCCATCACAATCTAGTGTATCATAAATTTCAAATTTCCCCACACCAGTCCACAGCTACAACCAGTTAAGAGATTCCAGTCTCCATAATCTACAATCATTCTACAACTAGGTTCTTCTACACCACCACCACCATGACCCACAAACACACGCAGTGGCACAAACCCTGAAACAAACACCACACATCCTTATCCCTAATCAATCACAACCCTGAAACAAACACCACACATTCTTATCCCTAATCAATCACAACCCTGAAACAAACACCACATCCCATCCCTAATCAATCACAACCCTGAAACAAACACCTCACATCCTTATCCCTAATCAATCACACAATCACAACCCTGAAACAAACACCACACATCCATTCCTAATCAATCACACAATCACACCTGAAATAAACACCACATCCTTATCCTAATCAATCTCACAATCACAACCCTGAAACAAACACCACACATCCTTATCCCTAATCAATCACAACCCTGAAACAAACACCACACATCCTTATCCCTAATCAATCACAACCCTGAAACAAACACCACACATCCTTATCCCTAATCAATCACAACCCTGAAACAAACACCACATCCTTATCCCTAATCAATCACAACCCTGAAACAAACACCACACATCCTTATCCTAATCAATCACAACCCTGAAACAAACACCACACATCCTTATCCCTAATCAATCACACAATCACAACCCTGAAACAAACACCACACATCCTTATCCCTAATCAATCACACAATCACACCTGAAATAAACACCACACATCCTTATCCTAATCAATCTCACAATCACAACCCTGAAACAAACACCACATCCTTATCCCTAATCAATCACAACCCTGAAACAAACACCACATCCTTATCCCTAATCAATCAAACCCTGAACAAACACCACACATCCTTATCCCTAATCAATCACAACCCTGAAACAAACACCACATCCTTATCCCAATCAATCACAACCCTGAAACAAACACCACATCCTATCCCTAATCAATCACAACCCTGAAACAAACACCACACATCCTATCCCTTAATCAATCACACAATCACAACCCTGAAACAAACACCACACATCCTTATCCTAATCAATCACACAATCACAACCCTGAAACAAACACCACATCCTTATCCTAATCAATCACACAATCGCAACCTGAAACAAACACCACACATCTTATCCCAATCAATCACACAATCACACCCTGAAACAAACACCACATCCTTATCCCTGATCAATCACAACCCTGAAACAAACACCTCACATCCTTATCCCTAATCAATCACAACCCTGAAACAAACACCACACATCCTTATCCCTAATCAATCACAACCCTGAAACAAACACCACACATCCTTATCCCTAATCAATCACACCCTAACATACCCTAATCATCATACACCATTTGCAGTCACCCTATTACACCCTAACCAGTTACTGTACATATTAATACTAACAGTTTAAATTTATTCATTCTTGCAACCAACGCCTTGACTGTAATCATCCTATCCACTCGTGACCCTTAAAAATCGCCCTACCACACCCTGACCCCCCAAAGTTATTCTACCACACGTTGACCCCAATATTCACCCTGTTTCCATCTCCTGACCCCAATATTCATCCTTGTTTCCATCTCCCTGACCTCCAATATTCACTCTGTTTCCATCTCCCTGACCCCAATATTCATCCTGTTTCCCCTCTGACCCCAATATTCACCCCGTTTCCATCTCCCTGACCCCAATATTCACCCCGTTTCCATCTCCCTGACCCCAATATTCATCCCGTTTCCATCTCCCAGACTCCAAAAGTCAACCTGATCACACATCACCCTGCCACGCCCTGACCTCAAAAGTCACCCACCCTAGCCGCCTCCTGCCCAATATATCCTCCCTTACTCCAGAGAGTTTTGGTGGGTGGGGGTAGGAGGGAGATGGGAAGGGGAAGGTTACTTGAGACTAATAGCTAGTTGCAACCACTAGGAAGAAACCTAATTGGGTAATTTCTGACGGCAGCTCACCACCCAACCTCTAACTAGCACTAGCCAAACTTGTTGATAAACACCATGAAAATGCGAACTAAAACACGTGTCTGAGAGTAATTATACAGCCTCTATAAATACATCAACTAACACACGTAACTGAGACCAATGATACACCTAAAAATAACTCATTGAGATTAAACAGAGAAGAGTGATTTGTGATTTTGTTTTCCTATTTTATAATAATTATCTAAATCGTTTATTTGCATAATTATTATTATTATTTTTATTATTATTATTATTATTATTATTATTATTATTATTATTATTATTATTATTATTATTATTATTATTATTATTATTATTATTTTATTATTATTATAATTATTTATTATTATTATTAGTAGTAGTAGTAGTAGTAGTAGTAGTACTGTACCTCCATAATAGTCATCCTTCATAGAGACAGTCTTCCGTTCCATAGTCTGACACAGCGCTCACTTATAATCCTCATCATGGCTTAAAGGAGCCCTACCAGCCCTAATCTATTAGCCTCTACAAGCCCCCAGCCCACTCTCTACGAAACCTTGGCGTCACAGACTAAAGCAGCCACTCACCACCGCCCCCACCCCTGTCTCATCCCAGAAGCCCTCAGTACCATAGTCTGATTACACCTCACCATCCTTCCTCCCTTATCTCACCCCTCATCCCACCAGCAGTAGCCCTCAGTACCATAGCCAGGGCAAGCTCCTTCCTCACCCTCATCCCACCAGCAGTAGCCCTCAGTACCATAGCCAGGGGCAGCTCCTTCCTCACCCTCATCCCACCAGCAGTAGCCCTCAGTACCATAGGCAGGGGCAGCTCCTTCCTCACCCTCATCCCACCAGCAGTAGCCCTCAGTACCAGCCAGGGGCAGCTCCTTCCTCACCCTCATCCCACCAGCAGTAGCCCTCAGTACCATAGGCAGGGGCAGCTCCTTCCTCACCCTCATCCCACCAGCAGGCCTCAGTACCAGGCAGGGCAGCTCCTTCCTCACCCTCATCCCACCAGCAGTAGCCCTCAGTACCATAGGCAGGGGCAGCTCCTTCCTCACCCTCATCCCACCAGCAGTAGCCCTCAGTACCAGGCAGGGGCAGCTCCTTCCTCACCCTCATCCCACCAGCAGTAGCCCTCAGTACCATGCAGCCCAGGGGCAGCCCTCTCACCCTCATCCCACCAGCAGTAGCCCTCAGTACCATAGCCAGGGTAGCTCCTTCCTCACCCTCATCCCACCAGCAGTAGCCCTCAGTACCATAGGCAGGGGCAGCTCCTTCCTCACCCTCATCCCACCAGCAGTAGCCCTCAGTACCATAGGCAGGGCAGCTCCTCCTCACCCTCATCCCACCAGCAGTAGCCCTCAGTACCATAGGCAGGGCAGCTCCTTCCTCACCCTCATCCCACCAGCAGTAGCCCTCAGTACCATAGCCAGGGGCGCTCCTTCCTCACCCTCATCCCACCAGCAGTAGCCCTCAGTACCATAGGCAGGGGCAGCTCCTTCCTCACCCTCATCCCACCAGCAGTAGCCCTCAGTACCATAGGCAGGGGCAGCTCCTTCCTCACCCTCATCCCACCAGCAGTAGCCTCAGTACCATAGCCAGCAGCTCCTTCCTCACCCTCATCCCACCAGCAGTAGCCCTCAGTACCATAGCCAGGGCAGCTCCTCCCTCACCCTCATCCCACCAGCAGTAGCCCTCAGTACCATAGCCAGCAGCCTTCCTCACCCTCATCCCACCAGCAGTAGCCCTCAGTAATAGCCAGGGGCAGCTCCTTCTCACCCTCATCCCACGCAGCAGGCCCTCAGTACCATAGCCAGGCAGCTCCTTCTCACCCTCATCCCACCAGCAGTAGCCCTCAGTACCATAGCCAGGGGCAGCTCCTTCCTCACCCTCATCCCACCAGCAGTAGCCCTCAGTACCATAGGCAGGGGCAGCTCCTTCCTCACCCTCATCCCACCAGCAGTAGCCCTCAGTACCATAGCCAGGGTCAGCTCCTCCTCACCCTCATCCCACCAGCAGTAGCCCTCAGTACCATAGCCAGGGCAGCTCCTCCTCACCCTCATCCCACCAGCAGTAGCCCTCAGTACCATAGCCAGGGGCAGCCCTTCCTCACCCTCATCCCACCAGCAGTAGCCCTCAGTACCATAGCCAGGCAGCTCCTCACCCTCATCCCACCAGCAGTAGCCCTCAGTACCATAGCCAGGGGCATCCTCCCTCACCCTCATCCCACCAGCAGTAGCCCTCAGTACCATAGCCAGGGGCAGCTCCTCCCTCACCCTCATCCCACCAGCAGTAGCCCTCAGTACCACAGCCAGGGCAGCTCCTCCTCACCCTCATCCCACCAGCAGTAACCCTCAGTACCATAGCCAGGGGCAGCTCCTCCCTCACCCTCATCCCACCAGCAGTAACCTCAGTACCATAGCCAGGGCAGCTCCTCCCTCACCTCATCCCACCAGCAGTAACCCTCAGTACCATAGCCAGGCAGCTCCTCCTCACCATCCCACCAGCAGTAGCCCTCAGTACCATAGCCAGGGCAGCCCTCACCCTCATCCCACCAGCAGTAGCCCTCAGTACCATAGCCAGGCAGCTCCTTCCTCACCTCATCCCACCAGCAGTAGCCCTCAGTACCATAGCCAGGGGCAGCTCCTTCCTCACCCTCATCCCACCAGCAGTAACCTCAGTACCATAGCCAGGGCAGCTCCTCCTCACCTCATCCCACCAGCAGTAGCCCTCAGTACCATAGCCAGGGGCAGCTCCTCCCTCACCCTCATCCCACCAGCAGTAGCCCTCAGTACCATAGCCAGGGGCAGGCCCTCTGCAGCGGCACAATAGGACGAGTTGGCTAGAGAAGGCGAGAACTCTTGAAGCATCAGCTGGGAATATTGACCCCTGCCGCCCCACCCACAGGCTCCTCGACTCCCGGACTGCTGCTGCTGCTGATGCTACTGCTGCTGCTGCCCATCCTGCCGTAGGCGTTACTGTTGCCTCTCCTATTGCACTTCTGTTTCCTATTATTTTACAGCGGCCACTGCCTCTCTTACTATAACCGTCTTCCATACTCCTCCCCCCGCTACCACCACCACCACCACCACTACTACTGCTGCTGTTCTTACTGTTGCTGCTACTGCTGTTGTGTGCTCCTCCCCCAAGTCCTCCTTACCATTGCAGGTTCCTACTCATCCCTGGGTACAGTAGCCGTTTCCAGCTTTGAGTTTATCTTGGCGTGTGTATGTGTGTATGTGTGTGTATGTGTGTGTGTGTGTGTGTGTGTGTGTGTGTGTGTGTGTGTGTGTGTGTGTGTGTGTGTGTCTCTCCAACTAAGCTAGACGCCCTCCCTCTCCTGGTAGGGGTGTCGCTGTGGTGTACTGTTGATAATATCATTACTAGCGTCGACCTCTCATGTTCCCAGTCCATTTTGACAATTATGTATTTTTATATTTCATTGGTTTTACGGTTTTTATGTGTTTTTTCTTCAATATTTCCAGTTTTTGTATTAGGTTGGAGTGGGTTCACATTCTTAGTTTTATTTAGACGATTAGGGGAGTGTGAGTAGAGGTATGGTTTTGTTTGCATAAGAGTTAAAGGCGTCGTGGTTTTGTTTGGTAATAGTTAAAGGCGTCGTGGTTTTGTTTGGTAATAGTTAAAGGCGTCGTGGTTTTGTTTCTGAACGAGTAAAGGCGTCGTGGTTTTGTTTCTGAACGAGAGCAGTCGTCGGTTTTGTTTGGTAATAGTTAAAGGCGTCGTGGGTTTTGTTTCTGAACGAGTAAAGGCGTCGTGGTTTTGTTTGGTAATAGTTTAAGGCGTCGTGGTTTTGTTTCTGAACGAGTAAAGGCGTCGTGGTTTTGTTTGGTAATAGTTAAAGGCGTCGTGGTTTTGTTTGGTAATAGTTAAAGGCGTCGTGGTTTTGTTTGACATGAGTTTAATTCGTGGTTTTGTTTTAGGACGAAGAAAATAAGTGTTGTTTGACGATCCTCTCTGGTGTGTTCTCGAGGTTGTTCCGATTTATTTATTTATTTATTTATTTATTTATTTATTTATTTTCTTTCGTGAAATTTCAGGATGTATTTCTTACGTCTTCATGGTGCGATAGACTGACTCTCTCTCTCTGTCTTTTTCTCACGCTCTCTCTGTCTGTCTGTTTCTTTACTTGTCCCTGTCTCTCTGTCTGCCTGCCTCTCTATCAGTCTGTCAGTCTGTCTGTCTGTCTGTCTTTTTTCTTTATATATCTTTTTCTACATGTCTGTCTGTCTGTCTGTGTGTTTGTATAATACCATGAAGATTTAATACAATTCATACATGGGCTCTGATCACAGTGTTGTCACCATCATTCACCATCAACAGTAAGCCTCAACACATTGTCATTATCACTATCACAAGGCTCCTACACACTATCACCATCAGTGTGTGTGTGAGGGGGGAGATAGGGAGGAGGAGACAGGGGAGAACGGGAGTTTATCCTCGATCTCTTGGGGGGGAGATGGGTGGGAAGAAGGGGGTGGGAAATACGGAGGTGAGAAGGATTCTGGTGAGGGATGGGAACGGCTGGCTGTGTGTCTAGGTGAGGGGGGTGTTGAGGAGAAGTCCGTCTGAATTTGTTGAGGGAGGGAGGGAACACACACACACACACACACACACACACACACACACACACACACACACACACACACACACACACACACACACACACACACACACACACACACACACACACACACACACACTGTGCAAAACTAAGCTCCGGATCAGGGTTAGTTAGGTTAACTTTGATTACGTTCGGCCTAAGTCAGGTTTGGTTAGATTAAGATGAAGGTAAGTTTGGTTTAGTTAGGCTAGGAGTAAGGTTGTTACGTTAGATGTAGCTGTGGTTTGGTTAGGTTAGGTTAGGTGAAGTGGTGGTGGTTAGGGTGTGTGTAGTGTGGTAATGGTGGTGAGGGTGGTAGGTGGTAATGGTGGTGAGGTGGTAATAGTGGTGAGGGTGTAGTGTGGTAATGGTGGTGATGGTGGTAATAGTGGTGAGGGTGGGTAATAGGTGGGTGAGGGTGAGGTGGTGGTGGTTAGGTGGCAGTGATAATGGTGGTGAAGGTGGTAATTAGTGGTGAGGGTGGTAGTGTGGTAATAGTGGTGAGGGTGTGGTAATAGTGGTGAGGGTGTGGTAATAGTGGTGAGGGGGTAGTGTGTAATGGTGGTGAGGGTGTGGTAATAGTCGTGAGGGTGTGTAGTGGTAATGGGTGATGGTGTGGTAGTGGTAATAGTGGTGAGGGTGTGGTAGTGTGGTAATGGTGGTGAGGGGTGAGGTGGTGGTGGTTAGGGGTGTGGCAGTGTGGTAATAGTGGTGAGGGGTGGTAATAGTGGTGAGGTGTGGTAGTGTGGGTAATGGTGGTGAGGTGAGGTGGTGGTGGTTAGGGGTGTGTGTGGTAATGGTGGTGAGGGTGTGGTGGTGTGGTAATAGTGGTGAGGGTGGTAGTGTGGTAATAGTGGGTGAGGGTGTAATAGTGGTGAGGGTGGTGTGGTAATGGTGGTGAGGGTGGTAATAGTCGTGAGGTGTGGTAGTGTGGTAATAGTGGTGAGGTGTGGTAGTGTGGTAATGGTGGTGAGGGTGTGGTAGTGTGGTAATAGTGGTGAGGTGAGGTGGTGGTGGTTAGGGTGTGGTGGTGTGGTAATTGGTGAGGTGTGGTAGTGTGGTAATAGTGGGTGAGGTTTTGGTAGTGTGGTAATGGTGGTGAGGGTGTGGTAATAGTGGTGAGGGTGTGGTAATAGTGGTGAGGGTGTGGTAATAGTGGTGAGGGTGTGGTTGTGTGGTAATAGTGGTGAGGGTGTGGTAATAGTGGTGGTGGTACCCTGGCGAGGAACACCCACCTCTGGCAACACTTGTACACGCACTAAAAATAACACCAGTAATCTAAGGAGGGTTGCAACACCGCATATTTCTTCCGCGTTTACATAACTACGTCTACAGTTGCTTTGTGACGGTCTGTTGTTTCGGTCTATACTCTATTGTAACGGCCTGTATGGCGGTCTGTTGTTACGGTCTATACTCTATTGTAACGGCCTGTATGGCGGTCTGTTGTTACGGTCTATACTCTATTGTAACGGCCTGTATGGCGGTCTGTTGTTACGGTCTATACTCTATTGTAACGGCCTATATGACGGTCTGTGTGATAGTCTGAGTGATGGTCAGTGACGAGTATAGGGCGAGTGACGATCTGTATTCACAAGAGTGTCTGCAGTAACAATATAGGCGACAGAACAGAGCTTACACTTTACCATAACCAGATAAGTCCATTCATCTCTAAATTAATGAGAACATATCAAAGGCGCTTTAATTTTGAGGCAATCCTGAGCCAGAGTCTTCAGCACCACTGTACCTACTTCCCAATAACTCTTACAAGTAGTCACAGCTCATAAGAGCGGCCATCACTGAGAGACGGCTGGCCCAGGGGTGGTAGAGGAGGAGGAGGAGGAGGAGAAGGAGGAGAAGAAAGAGGAGGAGGAGGAGAAGGAGGAGAAGAAAGAGGGGGAGGAGGAGGAGAGGAAAGAGGAGGAGGAAGGAACTTATAGCCTTAATAAACCTGCGGCTGATTTAACCCGTGATATCCTTAAGCGATGTCCCCACTAACTGATGGCCCCATTAACCGACACTTCCATTAATAGGGCCAAAGATGAAGTCAGAGAGCTGGACCCGGAGCTGTGGCTCATCCCGGGGGCGGCCCCCCACCGAGGCAATAGAGGCCACCACGATATAAGACACTCCTAGTGTTACCACACACCCCGGCACAGGGGGAAATTCCCGTAATAACTTTCCCCAAATTGCTCTTTAAAATAACTCCTGGTGGCCGTTCGCCTTTCAATATATTTCATAAACTCAACAAATAATACAGATAATACGAGGATATCACCCATCTATACAACAAAATACACTGCCGAGTAAAAAAATACAATGCGGGGATGGTAAAGGTGACACGACCGTCTCTGGCAACTGTGAAGATACTGGTCGACAAATGGCGGGAATTTATTACTGCGCGCGATCGTCTGGGTGCACCGGGTAGCCACTTCACTTGTTTATGTGGCTCTTTGACGCCCACCTTCCGGGATTTCGACCACCGAGACTTGATTTAACATTGATCTTGAATTAGAAACGGACTCTAATGAATATAACGCCAGGAATTTTTTCCACTAACTAGACTTTCTGAATTGAGTACGGGGAAGCCCCAGTTAGGTTATCTTACTGACGGAAAAATAATGGTGTAGATGACTGTGATTGGGTAGTGAATGATGACGTGGATGGCTGCGATTGGGTGATGGCTACAACAATAACGACTTTGACGACATGACAAAATGTAAAATGATGACTGGTAATGACGACAATAATATTACTAATAATTCAGTAACAAGGAAAAAAAAGTAATAATAAAAATTGCTAACTGATGCTGTTCATAGACAGGTGCTTCATAAAAACTAATTTGCATATGACCTTCAATCATTGCTGAATTTATAGAAAAATAATTCACATCTGTCATGTTAACAAAATAACGAGACCATATATATATATATATATATATATATATATATATATATATATATATATATATATATATATATATATATATATATATATATATATATATATATACGCACAAATTAAGCCATCTGTGAAAACAAAACGTAGATATAAGAAATATCATCCAGTACACAAGAGACGTAAACAAAAGACGATCACCATACACTGCATCTCAACTATTATAAAATCCGTAAAACGTGATACACAAAAACAAAAGCCTATCTCTTTAAGAATCCTATGTACGGTGAACCGTGGGAATAATAATAAAAAATAAAAAATAAAAAAATCCAACAGGATCGGAACGTCCTTCAGGGGATTGAAGCCTTTGTTATGGGTCGTAGTGAGAAACGTGCGTGCTTTGCGTTGGTCGTAGGTAGTAGGTAGTAGTCAGCTACCAAACAGGGAGGTACTACCGCCTGGGAAGATATTGGAAGCATAATGTGTTGTCTAATGGTAGACCCTGCTGCCATATGGCATCACGAAAATTGTGACCAAGTCCCAGGTTGCTGATCTGACTTTCTGCCTCATTTACACACAATTGCAGGGTCTCAATTGTTTCTCTTACTATTGACAACACAACATACATATATCATTTCTCACTATTGATATATTTTTAAATTTTTGTATTTATTTATGACTCTATATTATTATTATTATTATTATTATTATTATTATTATTATTATTATTATTATTATTATTATTATTTATATTAAATGTTATGAATTTTATTATCATCATTTTATTATATTTTCGCTCCCCAGGCCTTGATGCGGATCATAAAATGACCTGTGTCCGGGTGGGCTAATGCCCGTAAAAAAGAAAAAAAAACCCTCCCGTTACAACACTATGACTGGCTGGGAGGGTGGAGTGGTAAACGTCACACGACTGACGATGAGGAAAATGTAAGTTTATGAAGTCAAAACACTCGAAGACGAGGAAGGAAAAGGGAGAGGGGAGGGTGGAGAAGAGAAGAAAATGATGATGATGATGATGATGATGATGATGAGGAGGAGGAGGAGGAGGCAATACAAAGCAGGAAGAGGAGAAGACGAGTTAAAGAAGAAGAATAAAGTAGTTGTTGGAGACGAAAAAGTTTGAAAATTCAAGTTTCGGCCGAGAGAGAGAGAGAGAGAGAGAGAGAGAGAGATTCACTTAAATCTTAAAAGGACATTATATATTGAATGTGAATGACGTCTTAACCATGAGGGAGAAGAATGCCAGGGTAAGAACGTCTTCACCTGGAAACATGACCGTCTTTAATGAGGTGACTCTCTCTCTCTCTCTCTCTCTCTCTCTCTCTCTCTCTCTCTCTCTCTCTTGTTCTTGGCAGATGACTCTACTTTAGTCAACAGGTCACCTGTTAACACACACACACACACACACAGTTCTCTCTCTCTCTCCCTGAGTGAGTGAGCGAGCCACCAGTAAACTTACTTTTAAATATGTTCAAGTGTGTGTGTGTGTGTGTGTGTGTGTATGTGTGTGTGTGTGTGCGCATAACAGGAATCCACAACCATCAATAAAGACTCCCAATAAAAAAATTCTGAGGCCTCTATCAACACATCATCAACAACAACAACCAGGAACTACAACTCTCAAGTCTACGTTGCGTGATAATAAAAGCTGACCAAGTATTATGTCACACGGTGTAAAAAAAAGATGAGCCATTTAACATTTCATTCTCTCAGGATCAATGTGTAATTACCTCATTATCGTGTCAAGACGCTGGGAGGAAAAAATCCTGCATAGTTTTTGACCCATCTAAGGAGGAGGAGGAGGAGGAGGAGGAGGAGAGAGGGTGTGACAAGGTGGTGTTTTTAATGTGTACTGGACTGTTGCACTCAAGTCAGGTGTGTTAGCTTACCCCGCCTGGTAAATGTTATAGAAAATAATAACTGACATTGACCTCAGACTCTGAACTACGACCTTGACCTGTGTGACTTTCAGAATATTATAAAGACATTCACAGCTGCAGCAGCTCTTGGGGGAGAAGGGGTTGGTGATCATGAATAAAACATGGTATTGTATTGAACACTGATGTTTATTTCCGCTGTTATGCTGCACACACACACACACACACACACACACACACACACACACACACACACACACACACACACACACACACACACACACACACACACGTCAGTGAAGTTGTCAAATCCTCCAGTTTCCGTCTCCACCTCCTCCGCCGACTCAAGTCCCTCGGAGTTCCTGCACCCGAGCTCCTCAGTGTTTACACAACATTCATACTTCCCAAGCTCACCTATGCCTCCCCCACCTGGTCTTCCTCCCTAAATGCCACACAACGTAAACACCTAGAAAAAGTGCAAAAGAGGGCATGCAAGATTATTCTCTCCCTTTCCTACTCCACACATATCAAGAAGCGCTCAACACACTGGACCCTTTCGACTTCACCACTGACCATCACCACGACCTCATCTGCAAATTTGGTAAGAAGCTTCTACACCATCCTCGACACCGGCTCCTACTACCACCTGAGATCCCTGCTTCGACACCACAACCGCATCAGCCCATACGTGCACAACTGATCGCTATAAGAACAGCCCAGTCCCAACCATTGTAAAAATTATCAATAACTTGTAATAAACCAGTGTATTCACTCCCAGTAAATACTACTACTTGCACTGTCACTATGTTGAAATGCACTGTAGTTTGAGCTTTTCTCCATCTAGTTATTATATATCTTATTTGTATCACTTATGTTACTTGTATATTATTTGTAATTCGAAACCCATTCCCCAAATATGTAACTGTATATTTTCAGCCTTCTGGCTGCCAAGCTCTTTCAATAAACCGTTAATTATTATTATTATTATTATTATTATTACACACACACACACACACACACACACACACACACACACACACGCACCAATAAAATTCAGTTTCTAAAAAGTTATGACTTAGTAAAAGGCAAATGGTGATAACTAGGAGGCTTTGTCTAAAAACAAATCAAGTCCACATTAGCTTATACGTTAGATTAAGTTGTAAGGCTAGGTTAGGTTAGGTTAGCTTATGTTCATTTTATACCATCAGAAATCCATTACAGTTGCCTAATCACCCCAACCCTGCCCTCAACTCCTTCTGTTCCACCAACAGGACAGTTGTTAGGGTTGATTATTATCAATCCACGACTGACATAAACAATTTAAATTTCAATTCTTAAAAGACTGAGAAACAGTGAGTGGACGTGAGACAACAACCCGGCCGAGGGTGGCCTTCACCCTACAGTATGAGGCCTCACAACAACCCGGCCGAGGGTGACCTTCACCCTACAGTATGAGGCCTCACAACAACCCGGCCGAGGGTGACCTTCACCCTACAGTATGAGGCCTCACAACAACCCCGCCGAAGGTGACCTTCACCCTACAGTATGAGGCCTCACAACAACCCGGCCGGAGGTGGCCTTCACCCTACAGTATGAGGCCTCACAACAACCCGGCCGGAGGTGGCCTTCACCCTACAGTATGAGGCCTCACAACAACCCGGGAGGTGGCCTTCACCCCACAGTATGAGACCTCACAACAACCCCTGCCGAGGGTGGCCTTCACCACAGTATGAGGCCTCACAACAACCCGGCCGGAGATGGCCTTCACCCCTACAGTATGAGGCCTCACACAACCCCGGGCCGGGATGGCCTTCACCCCACAGTGCATGAGGCCTCACAACACCCCGCCGAGGGTGACCTTCACCCTACAGTATGAGGCCTCACAACAACCCGGCCGGAGGCCTTCACCCCACAGTATGAGGCCTCAACAACACCTACAGTATGAGGGCCCTGACACCCTACAGCATGAGGCCCACAAACAACCCGGCCGAGGTGGCCTTCACCCTACAGTATGAGGCCTCACAACAACCTGGCCGGAGGTGACCTTCACCCTACAGTATGAGGCCTCACAACAACCCGGCTGAGGTGGCCACCCCACAGTATGAGGTGGCCTTCACCCCACAGTATGAGGCCTCACAACAACCCCCGGAGGTGGCCTTCACCCCACAGTATGAGGCCTCACAACAACCCGGCCGGGAGGCCTCACCTACAGTATGAGGCCTCACAACAACCCCGCCGAGGTGGCCTTCACCCCTACAGCATGAGGCCTCACAACAACCCCGCCGAGGGTGGCCTTCAGCTACAGTATGAGGCCTCCTGACCTCACAACAACCCCTGCTGAGGGTGGCCTTCCCACACAGTATGAGGCCCACAACAACCCGGCCGGAGGTGGCCTTCACCCTACAGTATGAGGCCCACAACAACCCCGCCGAGGTGGCCTTCACCCTACAGTATGAGGCACCCGGCCGAGACCCTGCCGGCGACCTGGGCCTTCACTCTCACACAAAGAGGCCTCACAACAACCCGGCCGGAGGTGGCCTTCACCCTACAGTATGAGGCCTCACAACAACCCCTGCTGAGGGGCCCACCCACAGTATGAGGCCTCACAACAACCCGGCTGGAGGTGACCTTCACCCTACAGTATGAGGCCTCACAACAACCCGGCCGGAGGTGGCCTTCACCCTACAGGAGGCCTCACAACAGGGTGACCTCACCTACAGTATGAGGCCTGGCCGAGGTGAGGAGGCTCACAACAACCGGCCGGGTGGCCTTCACCCTACAGTGCATGAGGGCCTCACAACAACCCGGCCGGAGGTGGCCTTCACCCACAGTATGAGGCCTCACAACAACCCGGCCGGAGGTGGCCTTCACCCCACAGTATGAGGCCTACAACACCTGCCGAGGGTGACCTTCACCTACAGTATGAGCCCTCACAACAACCCGGCCGGAGGTGACCTTCACCCCTACAGCATGAGGCCTCACAACAACCCGGCCGGAGGTGGCCTTCACCCTACAGTATGAGGCTCACAACAACCTGCCGAGGTGGCCTCACCCTACAGTATGAGGCCTCACAACAACCCCGCCGGAGGTGGTGACCTTCACCCTACAGTATGAGGCCTCACAACAACCCCGCCGGAGGTGGCCTTCACCCTACAGTATGAGGCCTCACAACAACCCCGCCGGAGGTGGCCTTCACCCTACAGTATGAGGCCTCACAACAACCCCGCCGAGGGTGACCTTCAGCCTACAGTATGAGGCCTCACAACAACTGTCTACTGTGAAACTGGACAATGGACCACTGGACGACAGCGTCACAACACCTCTCAAGAGACACTCGGTATACTGGCCCTCATAGCTACCTCTCTGCTCTACAGTTACCAGTGTGCTGGACAGCTGCTACACCATCCTTACCACCACCCGTCCACGTGCAGCCGTTCGGCACCCCAGCTGCATCAGGACTACAAGATCAGCCATCCTGTTGTTGTTTCTGTAACGTGTATATTCACCCCGTGATTACCGCTATTTTTGTAGTGAAGCTTTTGTTAAATAAATGACCAACTCCCCAGTGTCAATCTACGCCATCTCTGTTTTCTGTGTATTTTCAGTCCACAAGAGTCACACTCAGTAATTATTTGTGTTCGCTCAACTGACTGACGGGTAGTGGCCAACTGGTGTGTTGACCGTGTGTGACGGTGGGTCACGGCTACTTCGAGTCAGTGTCGAGGCTTACCAGAATACCAGAGAATTTTTTTCTTAACCTGTTCCCAAACTTTCGTAATATTTTGTATCAACAATTTCAATACCGACAATGAATAAAAGAAAATGATGGTAGTGATTATACTATTACTATTATAAATAATAATAATAATAACAAAAACTACAATAAAAATAATAATGATAAACATTATAATAATAACAGTAATGACAATAATAGCAAAAATAACAACAACAACAACAATAATAATAATAATAATAATAATAATAATAATAATAATAATAATAATAATAATAATAATAATAATAATAATAATAATAATAATAATAATAATAATAATAATAAATCAGACAACCTCAACATTCCAGTATTACAAGGTGATGCTGTGAGGACACAACAAAACACAAGCGTCTTACAACTGCGAGAGAAAGTAAAGACATCATTGATGACCTAGAAATGTTCTGAGTACACACACACACACACACACACACACACACACACACACACACACACACACACACATCTTCCTCCTCCCTAGCAGGTGAGGCACAAGCAGGCAACTGAGGTAGGAGAGAGGAAGGTGGAGGGGAGGAAGGGAGGGGGGAGAGGAGGGGACAGAGGGTGGAGAGCGAGGGTGGGTAGAGAGGGTGGGGAGAGGGTAGAGAGCGACGGTGGGGAGAGAGGTGGGGTAGAGCGAGGTAGAGAGCGAGGGTGGGTAGAGAGCGAGGGGTGGGGAGAGGGTGGGTAGAGAGCGAGGGTGGGGAGAGAGCGAGGGTAGAGAGCGAGGGTGGGTAGAGAGGGTGGGTAGAGAGCGAGGGTGGGGAGAGGGGTAAATGAACATAGGTGATTCCGTTCAGTAGCTCTCTGTACAGACCCCAACAGAGCGGCCTCTCAGACATGCTAAGGTCAGGGCGTGAAGGTGTGTGGGCTAAGTGTGGGCGTGAAGGTGTGTGGGCGTGAAGGTGTGTGGGCGTGAAGTGTGTGGGTGTGTGTGTGTGTGAAGGGTGTGTGAAGGTGTGTGGGGTGAGATGTGGGTGTGAGGTGGGGTGAAGGTGTGAAGGTGTGGGGTGAAGGTGTAGGTGTGAAATGGGTGAAGGTGTGGGTGTGAAGGTGGGGTGAAGGTGTGGGTGAAGGTGTGAAGGTAGGCGTGGGTGGTGTGGGGGGTGGGGTGGGTGGAGGAATGTAGGCGTGAGGTGTGTGGGTGTGGGTGTGAAGTGTGGGGTGAAGGTGTGGAGGAATGGAGGTGTGTGGGGTGAAGGGTGTGGGTGTGAAGGTGTGTGGGGTGAAGGTGTGTGAAGGAATGTAGGCGTGGAGGTGTGTGGGTGAAGTGTGTGGGTGTAAAGGTGTGTGGGTAAAGTGTGTGTGAAGGGTGTGGTGTGAAGGTGTGGGATGAAGGTGTGTGGGTGTGAAGGTGTGTGGGGTGAAGGTGTGGAGGAATGTAGGCGTGGAGGTGTGGGGTGAAGGTGTGGAGGAATGTAGGCGTGGAGGTGTGTGGGCGTGGAAGTGTGTGGGCGTGAAGGTATGTGGACGTGGAGGTGTGTGGGAGTACGCAGCTGTAGGCGGTGGGCGGACTGAATAATAACTGAACGCAAGAATTGGTGTTGTACGCGTGGGTAGTGGTCTGTGTGTGGTACGTGGCGTGTGGGCGAGCCACCTCTCTCTGTGTGTGTGTGTGTGTGTGTGTGTGGTACTCAACTCACCACCGTAACAAACATGTACTCTGGTCTGTCCTCCTTCAAGCAGCCACCTATCACTAATACGGCAATTTTATTCTCTGATTTCCTTTTAGAGGCCACCTGGAGGCCGCGTGGAGGCCGTGTGGAGGACAAGCAAGACTTATGACTTTCAGACCACACGGCAGAGCGTCGCGAAGGGAGTGAGGGAGGGAGCCGTGTACACAGGTAATTTCTTGGCCCCAGTTGCAAGCTGAGGGGGGAACTAGGTGATGATTATCCCACTAATATATCTTGTGGATTATTAGGAAGGAGCTGGCACACACAGGGGGGGGAGGCAGGGGAAGAAAGAAGGGGGAAAGGGGGCAAGAGAAAGGGAAAGGAGAAAGAGGGAGCATGGACAGAGGGGAGGAGTGGCAGGGAGTAGGGGTGGGAGGTGGAGTAGGGAGAGTGGATGGGGGGTAGAGACAAGGGGGAAATAGGTAGGGGTGCAGCAATAGAGGAGACGAGGGGAGGGTGTTGGAGAACAGTGGAAGAGGTGGCCGGAGATAGGGGTGAAGGACAGAGGCCGGGGAGGAACAGAGACTAGGGGAGACAGAGGAAGGGTCTGGGTAGGAGAGAGAGAGAGAGAGGAGAGAGAGAGAGAGAGAGAGAGCTGGAGGAAGTGTGAGGTACAATAGGAGAACTTCAGGGTGATGTGGGAGAGGACGAAGTAGATGATAAATAGAGTGGGAAAGGAAGTGTGGGTAAGAAAGTCAAGAGATAAAACATAGAGGGAAAGGTAGGAGAAGAGGATAGAAAAGAACGATGTTGAGGAGGAGACGGAGTAAGAGACGAAAGGAGACAAAACAGGAAAATCAAGATATGTGATAAAAGGAGGAAAAAATGACCGAGGAGAGTTTACGAAGGAGGAGAGAATATCGTTAAATAAAAGTGACAGGAAGACGAAGAAGATGAACAAATAAGAGAGTCCATTAAAGTGGGAGAAAGTCAGAGAAACAAAAAATAAAAGAAGATTGAATCTTATGTAGAGCACAATAGCCTAAGACTGTGGCACTCAACATTTCCAGCCACGAAGGAAATTTTATCACACAAACCTTAGAGAAATGTGTCCGGAAATACTGTGTGAGAAGCTATGGGTACCCTAGTGTGTGTGTGTGGGTACCCTAGTGTGTGTGTGTGTGTGGGTACCCTAGTGTGTGTGTGTGTGTGGGTACCCTAGTGTGTGTGTGTACCCTGGTGTGTGTGTGTGTGGTGTACCCTGGTGTGTGTGTGTGTATGTGGGTACCCTGGTGTGTGTGGGTACCCTGGTGTGTGTGTGTGTGTGTGGGTGCCTAGTGTGTGTGTGTGGGTACCCTAGTGTGTGTGTGTGGGTACCCTAGTGTGTGTGTGTGGGTACCCTACCCTAGTGTGTGTGCGAGTTCCCTAGTGTGTGTGGGTACCCATTGTGTGTAGCTCCCCTTGTGTAGTGAAAATCATACAGCCAAGCTCCCCGGCGGTAGAATTTCATTTCAATAGGAATATTTTTCGATCACTTGCAGATAAGACACACTCACTTATTTCACCTGTAGATTAACCACATTAACGCTAACTTAACCTAATCTAACTCCTCAGATAGCGTTCAGGTGATTAATCTTCAGGTGAAATAACCTGAGGCGTGTAATCTTCAGATGATCCTTATTTCTTGAGGGGAGGGGAAGGGAGGATGGACTGTGTGTGTGTGTGTGTGTGTGTGTGTGTGTGTGTATGTGTGTGTGTGTGTGTGTGTGTGCGTTGAGTCTGTCTGGTGCTCGTACAGTCGTCTTTCTTCGACTGTACCCAAACTTAACTGAACGGGACGCTGCTCCGCCCGCTCCTTCCTTCTATAAACCACCCATTCGTTTCTCACCCCAGGAAATAATAACGTTCTCGTTAACGGGAACAAGAACGGGTCTCGTCAGCAGAGTTAAAACTAAACTGCACTCCATGGAGGTACCGGCTCATGGCTGGTAATTGGTGCTTTTTTTTTTTAACGCTGTGACCTTCACCTGACCCTAAAAACACCACAGCTGCCCTAGGAGAGGGAGGGGGTATATACTGCATGTACATTACGTGGCACCATTATATATGACTGTCTGAGCTACGTAGATAGTTAAATAGAAAGATAGATACTTAAAAGAAATAGATACTTTGATAGAGTTAGTTATAGATACTTTTATAGGGATAGGTAAAGATACTTTCAGAGATAGTTTAGAGAGACATAGATAGTTTAAGAAATAGATAGATACAGATATCAGATATCACGTGATCACGTCCGGCTGAGTAATATTTTGGATACAGACAGTGATAAGGTACGTGAACAAGGACAAAGAGATATGGTACGTGAACAAGGACAATGAGATATGGTACGTGAACAAGGACAGAGAGATATGGTACGTGAACAAGGACAAAGAGATATGGTACGTGAACAAGGACAGAGAGATATGGTACGTGAACAAGGACAAAGAGATATGGTACGTGAACAAGGACAGAGAGATATGGTACGTGAACAGAAAACAGTGCCAAGAAAACAGTAGTATATCATAGTGTTATATGTGACAACGAGATACAGGGATGGACCACTGAACACGCCTAAACGTCCTGCCTCATCGTCCATGGTGGCTGTTCTCATTGCCTGTATTGCATGACGAAGAGTGAGAATTAACCTAATCTAACCACATCTCTTCTAACCTAACCTAACCTAACCTAACCTAACCTAACCTAACCTAGCCTAACCCAACCTAACTAAACCTGACCTGACCTAATCTAACCTCAGGGTATTGGGCAGAATAACTAGAGAATGAAAAGACTTGTAGCGTTCACACTCGGTGCATCTATCCCTCATGTAAACCCCTAGAGGTAGAAAGTTTTAAGGGTTATAAGGTCAAGGTCAAAGGTCAAGATTAAAGCTCCGAAAAAAAGGTCCAACCAAGCGTGAGTTACCATTCCGCTTGAGTGCAGTCCAGTCGTCTGTGTGGTTTGATGGTTGAGAGTGTGTGTGTGTGTGTTAAGAAAAATACTTGAATCACTTGTTTTTTCATACTGCATAACCAAGGGACACGCTTAGGTATGTATGCATTATACAGAAAACACACACACACACACACACACACACACACACACACACACACACACACACACACACACACACACACACACACACACACCCATCATGCACTCTGCTTTTATTTACCGCTCCTCATAAAGCAGACGTAACAGCCCAGCCCCGTGTGCCTCGCTCTACGCATCACCCCACGTATGGTGTTCTCTTATGGTGTCCACTGACCAGTTATGATGTTCCATGTCAAGTGATGGTATTTCATGTTCTGTGCTTAGTTATGATACCCACTTCCTTGTTATGGTGTTTCATGTCCAGTTTTGGTGTCCCATCCCCAGTTATGGTGTCCACTGCCCAGTTATAATGTTCCATATCCAGTTATGGTGTCCCATCTCCATATATAGTGATCTCTGCCCAATTATAATTCCAACTGCCCACTTATAAGTGCTCACTATTCAGACAATGTAGCGTATATTATTTGGTTATATTTATAAACATACATTTTTAGTTGTAATTGGGCAGTGCACCTCTCTCTCTCTCTCTCTCTCTCTCTCTCTCTCTCTCTCTCTCTCTCTCTCCAATCGGTCCCGCTCATTATTAAAGGCAGTTGCACACTAATAATATCAATAGTATTCACATAATATCATAATGTTCGGTAACTACCATGTCTGGGATATTTATCATCATTTACATAAAGTAATATTTTTGAGCGTTAATTTGTGGGACATTTCTCGTTTACCTTTAACTTTGGATGTTAGAAATACTGTAAGGCAGACGTGTGGGTAGAGCTCCATCTACAGGGGTATGGGGCAGGGGTATGGGGCCACAACAGGTCAATCAACAGGGGTTCACCATCAACAGGGGGGGCAGGGTCCAGGGGTCATTCATCAACAGGTCAGGGTTCATCATCAACAGGTGTATGGGGCAGGGGTTCACCATCAACAGGGGTATGGGGCAGGGGTCCACCATCAACAGGGGTGTGAGGCAGGGGTTCATCATCAACAGGTGTATGGGGCGGGGGTTCACCATCAACAGGGGGTGGGGACAGGGGTTCACCATCAACAGGGTATGGGGGCAGGGTTCATCATCAACAGGGTATGGGGACAGGGGTTCATCATCAACAGGGGTATATGGCAGGGGTTCACCATCAACAGGGGTGTGAGGCAGGGGTTCACCATCAACAGGTGTATGGGGCAGGGGTTCATCATCAACAGGTGTATGGGGCAGGGGTTCACCATCAACAGGGGTATGGGGGGCAGGGTTCATCATCAACATGGGTATGGGGCAGGGGTTCATCATCAACAGGGGTATATGGCAGGGGTTCACCATAAACAGGGGTGTGAGGCAGGGGTTCACCATCAACAGGTGTATGGGGCAGGGGTTCACCATCAATAGGGGTATGGGGGCAGGGTCCACCACCAACAGGCGTATGGGGGGCAGGGGTATGAGGCAGGGGTTCTCCATCAACAGGGGTATGGGGCAGGGGTTCACATCAACAGGTGTATGGGGCAGGGGTTCACCATCAACAGGGGTATGGGGCAGGGGTTCACCATCAACAGGTGTATGGGGCAGGGGTTCACCATCAACAGGTGTATGGGGCAGGGGTTCACCATCAACAGGGGTATGGGGGCAGGGGTATGAGGCAGGGTTTACCATCAACAGGTGTAGGGGTGGTGGGGGGGGTTCACCATCAACAGGGGTATGGGGGCAGGGGTTCACCATCAACAGGTGTATGGGGCAGGGGTTCACCATCAACAGGTGTATGGGGCAGGGG